>NC_092729.1:12299523-12599523 GCF_047496885.1 Scyliorhinus torazame | reverse complement strand
CACTCATCCCCCAATAACACAACCTGAAGAAACCCATCCTTAGCATCTCCACTCACCTTCCAGTAACACAACCTGTAGAAATCCATCCTCAGCATCTCCACTCACCGTCCAATAACACAACCTGCAGAAACCCATCCTCAGCATCTCCACTCACCTCCCAATAACACAACATGCAGACACCCTTCCTCAACATCTTCACTCACATCCCTATAACACAACCTGCAGAAACCCATCCTCAGCATCTCCACTCACCCCCCAATAACACAACCTGCAGAAACCCATCCTCAGCATCTCCATTCACCTCCCAATAACACAACCTGCAGAAACCCAGCCTCAGCATCTCCATCTCCTTCCAATACCATAACCTGTAGAAACCCATCCTCAGCATCTCTACACACCTCCAAATAACACAAACTGCAGGAACCAATCCTTAGCATCTTCAATCACCTTGCAATAACAAAACCTGCAGAAATCACCCTCAGCATCTCCACTCACCCCCCAATAACACAACCTGCAGAAAACCATCCTCAGCATCTTCCCTCACCTTCCAATAACACAACCTGCAGAAACCCATCCTCAGCATCTTCACTAACCTTCCAATAACAGAACCTGCAGAAACCCATCCTCAGCATCTTCACTCACCCCCCTCCCAATAACACAACCTGAAGAAACCCATCCATAGCATCGCCACTCACCTTCCAGTAACACAACCTGTAGAAATCCATCCTCAGCATCTCAACTCACCTTCCAGTAACACAACCTGTAGAAATCCATCCTCAGCATCTCCACTCACCGTCCAATAACACAACCTGCAGAAACCCTTCCTCAGCATCTCCACTCACCTCCCAATAACACAACCTGCAGAAAACCATCCTCAGCATCTTCACTCAGCTCCCAATAACACAACCTGCAGAAACCCATCCTCAGCATCCCTCACCTTCCAATAACACAACCTGCAGAAACCCAACCCCAGCATCTTCATTCACCTTCCAAAAACACAACCTGCTGAAACCCATCCTCAGCATCTTCACTCACCTTGCAATAACACCACCTGCAGAAACCCATCCTCAGCATCGCCACTCACCTTCCAATAACACAAACTGCAGAAACCCATCTTCAGCATCTCCACTCACCTTCCAATAACACAACCTGCAGAAACCCATCCTCAGCATCTTCACTCACCTCCCAATTACACAACCTGAAGAAACCCAACCATAGCATCTCCACTCACATTCCAATAACACAAACTGCAGAAACCCAACCCCAGCATCTTCACTCACCTTGCAATAACACAACCTGCAGAAACCCATCCTCAGCATCTCCACTCACCTTCCAATAACACAACCTGCAGAAACCCATCCTCAGCATCTTCACTAATCCTGCAATAACACAATTTGCAGAAACCCATCCTCAGCACCACAACTCAACCCCCAATAACACAACCTGCAAAAACGCATCCTCAGCATCTCCACTCACCCCCCAATAACAGAACCTGAACAAACCCAACCATAGCATCTCCACTCACGTTCCAGTAACACAACCTGTAGAAATCCATCCTCAGCATCTCCACTCGCCTCCCAATAACACAACCTGCAGAAACCCATCCTCAGCGTCTTCACTCATCTCCCAATAACACAACCTGCAGAAACCCATCCTCAGAATCTCCACTCACCTCCCATAACACAACCTGCAGAAACCCATCCTCAGCATCTTCACGAACCTCCCAATTACACAACCTGCAGAAACCCATCCTCAGCATCTCCACTCACCTTCCAATAACACAACCTGCAGAAACCCATCCTCAGCATCTTCACTAACCTTGCAATAACACAATTTGCAGAACCACATCCTCAGCACCTCCACTCATCCCCCAATAACACAACCTGAAGAAACCCATCCTTAGCATCTCCACTCACCTTCCAGTAACACAACCTGTAGAAATCCATCCTCAGCATCTCCACTCACCGTCCAATAACACAACCTGCAGAAACCCATCCTCAGCATCTCCACTCACCTCCCAATAACACAACATGCAGACACCCTTCCTCAACATCTTCACTCACATCCCTATAACACAACCTGCAGAAACACATCCTCAGCATCTCCACTCACCTTCCAATAACACAACCTGCAGAAACCCATCCTCAGCATCTTCACTAACCTTGCAATAACACAATTTGCAGAACCACATGCTCAGCACCTCCACTCATCCCCCAATAACACAACCTGAAGAAACCCATCCTTAGCATCTCCACTCACCTTCCAGTAACACAACCTGTAGAAATCCATCCTCAGCATCTCCACTCACCGTCCAATATCACAACCTGCAGAAACCCATCCTCAGCATCTCCACTCACCGTCCAATAACACAACCTGCAGAAACCCATCCTCAGCATCTCCACTCACCTCCCAATAACACAACATGCAGACACCCTTCCTCAACATCTTCACTCACATCCCTATAACACAACCTGCAGAAACACATCCATAGCATCTCCACTCACCTTCCAGTAACACAACCTGTTGAAATCCATCCTCAGCATCTCCACTCACCGTCCAATAACACAACCTGCAGAAACCCACCCTCAGCGTCTTCACTCACCTCCCAATAACACAACCTGCAGAACCCTCCTCAGCATCTCCAATAACCATCCAATAACAAAAGCTGCAGAAATTCATCCTCAACATCTCCACTCACCTCCCAATAACAGAACCTGCAGAAACCCATTCTCAGCATCTTTACTAACCTTCCAATAACACAACCTGTTGAAACCCATACTCAGCATCTCAACTCACCTCCCAGTAACACAACCTGCAGAACCCACCCGCAGAATCTTCACCAACCTTCCAATAACACAGTCTGCAGCAAACCATCCTCAGCATCTTCCCTAACCTTCCAATAACAAAACCTGCAGAAACACATCCTCAGCATCTCCAATCACCTCACAATAACACAACCTGCAGAAACCCATCCTCAGCATCTTCACTCACCTCCCAATAACACAACCTGCAGAAACCCATCCTCAGCACCTCCAATCACCTCACAATAACACAACCTGCAGAAACCCATCCTCAGCATCTTCACTCACCTCCCAATAACACAACCTGCAGAAACACATCCTAAGCATCTTCACTAACCTTCCAATAACACAACCTGCAGAAACCCATCCTCAGCATCTCCACTCACCTCCCAATAACATAACCTGAAGAAACCAATCCTCAGCATCTCCAATCACCTCCCAATAACACAACCTGCAGAAACCCATCCTCAGCATCTCCACTCACCTCCAAATAACACAACCTGCAGAAACCCATCCTCAGCATCTTCACTCACCTCCCAAAAACACAACCTGCAGAAACCCATCCTCAGCATCTTCACTCACCTTCCAATAACACAACCTGCAGAAACCCATCCTCAGCATCTTCCCTCATCTTCCAATAACACAACCTGCAGAAACCCATCCTCAGCATCTTCACTCACCGCCCAATAACACAACCTGCAGAAACCTATCCTCAGCATCTCCACTCACCTTCCCATAACACAACCTGCTGAAACCCATTCTCAGCATCTTCACTAACCTTCCAATAACACAACCTGCAGAAACCCATCGTCAGCATTCCAATCACCTCCCAATAGCACAACCTGCAGAAACACATCCTCAGCATCTTCACTGACCTTCCAATAACACAATCTGCAGAAACAAATCCTCAGCATCTCCACTCACCTCCCAATAACACAACCTGCAGAAACCCATCCTCAGCATCTTCCCTAACCTTCCAGTAACACAACCTGTAGAAAACCAACCTCAGCATCTCCCCTAACCTTCCAATAACACAACCTGCAGAAACCCATCCTCAGCCTTTTCACTAAACTTCTAATAAAACAACCTGCAGAACCCCATCCAAAGCATCTTCACTCGCCTCCCAATAATGCAACCTGCAGAAACCCATACTCAGCATCTTCACTAACCTTCCAATAACACATTCTGCAGAAAACCATCCTCAGCATCTTTCCTAACCTTCCAATAACACAACCTGCAGAAACGCATTCTCAGCAACTTCACTAATCTTCTAATAACACAACCTGCAGAAACCCATCCACAACATATTCACTGACCTTCCAATAACAAAACCTGCAGAACCCCATCCTCAGCATCTTCACTAACCTTCCAATAACGCGACCTGCAGAAATCCATCCTCAGCATCTCCACTCCCCTCCGAATAACACAACCTGCAGAAAACCATCCTCAGCATCTTCCCTAACTTTCCAATAACACAACCTGCAGAAACCCATCCTCAGCATCTCCACTCACCTCCCAATAAGACAATCTGCATAAACCCATCCTCAGCATCTCCACTCACCTCCCAATAACACAACCTGCAGAAACCCATCCTCAGCATCTCCAGTCGCCTCCCAATAACACAACCTGCAGAAACCCATCCTCAGCATCTCCACTCACCTTCCAATAACACAACCTGCAGAACCCATCCTCAGCATCTCCACTCCCCTCCCAATAACACAACCTGCAGTAAACCATCCTCAGCATCTTCCCTAACTTCCCAATAACACAACCTGCAGAAAGCCATCCTCAGCATCTCCACTTACCTCCCAATAACACAACCTGCAGAAACCCATTCTCAGCATCTTCACTAATCTTTATATAACACATTCTGCAGAAACCCATCCACAACATATTCACTGACCTTCCAATAACAAAACCTGCAGAACCCCATCCTCAGCATCTTCACTAACCTTCCAATAACACGACCTGCAGAAACCCATCCTCCGCATCGCCACTATCCTTCCAATAACACAACCTGCAGAAACCCATCCTCAGCATCTCCATCACCTCCCAATAACACGACCTGCAGAAACAAATCCTCAGCATCTCCACTTACCTCCCAATAACACAACCTGCAGAAAACAATCCTCAGCATCTTCGCTAACCTTCCAATAACACAACCTGCAGAAACCCATGCTCAGCGTCTTCACTCACCTTCCAATAAAACAACCTGCAGAAACGCATTCTCAGCATCTTCACTCACCTCCCAATAACACAACCTGCAGAAACACACCCTCAGCATCGTCACTCATCTTCCACTAACACAACCTGCAGAAGCCCATCCTCAGCATCTCCACTCATCTCCCAATAACACAAACTGCAGAACCCCATCCTCAGCATCGTCACTCACCTCCCAATAACACAACCTGCAGAACCCCATTCTTAGCATCTCTACTGACCTTCCAATGACACAACCTGCAGAAACCAATCCTCAGCATCTTCACTCACCTTCCAATAACACATTCTGCAGAAAACCATCCTCAGCATCTTTCCTAACCTTCCAATAACACAACCTGCAGAAACCCATCCTCAGCATCTTCACTCACCTTCCAATAACACAACCTGCCGAAACCCATCCTCAGCATCTCCACTCTCTTCCCAATAACACAACCTGCAGGAAACCATCCTCGGCATTTTCCCTAACCTTCCAATAACACAATCTGCAGAAACCCATCCTCAGCATCTTCACTCACCTCCCAATAATACAACCTGCAAAAAACCCATCCTCAGCATCTCCACTCACCTCCCAATAACACAACCTGCAGAAACCCATCCTCAGCATCTCCACTCACCTCACAATAACACAACCTGCAGAAACCCATCCTCAGCATCTCCACTCACCTCCCAATACCACAACCTTCAGAAACCCATCCTCAGCATCTCCACTCACCCCCCAATAACACAACCTGCAGAGACCCATCTTCAGCATCTACACTCTCCTCCCAATAACACAACCTGCAGAAACCCATCCTCAGCATCTCCACTCTCTTCCCAATAACACAAACTGCAGGAAACCATCCTCGGCATTTTCCCTAACCTTCCAATAACACAATCTGCAGAAACCCATCCTCAGCATCTTCACTCACCTCCCAATAACACAACCTGCAGTAACCCATCCTCAGCATCTCCACTTACCTCCCAATAACACAACCTGCAGAAATCGGTCCTCAGCACTTCCAATCACATCACAATAACACAACCTGCAGAAACGCATCCTCAGCATCTCCAACCACCTCACAATAACACAACCTGCAGAACCCATCCTCAGCATCTCCACTCACCTCCCAATACCACAACCTGCAGAAACCCATCCTCAGCATCTCCACTCACCCCCCAATAACACAACCTGCAGAGACCCATCCTCAGCATCTCCACTCACCTCCCAATTACACAACCTGCAGAAACCCATCCTCAGCATCTTCACTCACCTCCCAATAAATCAACCTGCCGCAACCCATTCTCAGCATCTTCACTAACCTTCCAATAACACAACCTGCAGACCCATCTTAGCATCTCCAATCACCTCCCAATAGCACAACCTGCAGAAACACATCCTCAGCATCTTCACTAACCTTCCAATAACACAATCTGCAGAAAAGCATCCTCAGCATCTTCCCCAACCTTCCAACAGCACAACCTGCAGAAACCCCCCCTCAGCATCTCCACTCACCTCCCAATAACACAACCTGCAGAACCCATCCTCAGAATCTTCCCTAACCTTCCAATAACACAACCTGCAGAAACCCATGCTCAGCATCTCCACTCACCGTCCAATAACACAATCTGCATAAACCCATCCTGAGCATCTTCCGTAATCTTCCAATAACACAACCTGCAGAAACGCATCCTCAGCATCTTCACTCACCTCCCAATAAAACAACCTGCAGAAACCCATTCTCAGCATTTCCACTCATCTCCCAATAACACAACCTGCAGAAACCCATCCTCAGCATCTCCACTCACCTCCCAATAACACAACCTGCAGAACCCATCCTCAGCATCTTCAGTAACATTCCAATAACACAACCTGCAGAAACCCATCCTCAGCATCTCAACTCACCTCCCAGTAACACAACATGCAGAACCCATCCTCAGAATCTTCACTAACCTTCCAATAACACAATCTGCAGAAAACCATCCTCAGCATCTTCCCTAACCTTCCAAGAACACAGCATGCCGAAACCCATCTACAGCATCTCCAGTCACTTCCCAATAACACAATCTGCAGAAATCCATCGTCAGCATCTTCACTCACCTCCCAATAACACAACCTGCAGAACCCATCCTCAGAATCTTCACTAACCTTCCAATAATACAATCTGCAGAAAACCATCCTCAGCATCTTCCCTAACCTCCCAAGAACACAACCTGCAGAAAACCATCCTCGGCATCTTCCCTAACCTTCCAATAACACAATCTGCAGAAACCTATCCTCAGCATCATCACTCAACTCCCAATAACGCAACCTGCAGAACCCATCCTCAGAATCTTCACTAACCTTCCAATAACACAACCTGCAGAAACCCTTCCTCAGCATCTCCACTCACCTCCCAAGAACACAACCTGCAGAAAACCATCCTCGGCATCTTCCCTAACCTTCCAATAACACAATCTGCAGAAACCTATCCTCAGCATCATCACTCACCTCCCAATAACACAACCTGCAGAAACCCATCCTCAGCACCTCCAATCACCTCACAATAACACAACCTGCAGAAACCCATCCTCAGCATCTTCACTCACCTCCCAATAACACAACCTGCAGAAACACATCCTCAGCATCTTCACTAACCTTCCAATAACACAACCTGCAGAAACCCATCCTCAGCATCTCCACTCACCTCCCAATAACATAACCTGAAGAAACCAATCCTCAGCATCTCCAATCACCTCCCAATAACACAACCTGCAGAAACCCATCCTCAGCATCTCCACTCACCTCCAAATAACACAACCTGCAGAAACCCATCCTCAGCATCTTCACTCACCTCCCAATAACACAACCTGCAGAAACCAATCCTCAGCATCTTCACTCACCTTCCAATAACACAACCTGCAGAAACCCATCCTCAGCATCTTCCCTCACCTTCCAATAAAAAACTGCAGAAACCCATCCGCAGCATCTTCACTCACCGCCCAATAACACAACCTGCAGAAACCTATCCTCAGCATCTCCACTCACCTTCCCATAACACAACCTGCTGAAACCCATTCTCAGCATCTTCACTAACCTTCCAATAACACAACCTGCAGAAACCCATCCTCAGCATTCCAATCACCTCCCAATAGCACAACCTGCAGAAACACATCCTCAGCATCTTCACTGACCTTCCAATAACACAATCTGCAGAAACAAATCCTCGGCATCTCCACTCACCTCCCAATAACACAACCTGCAGAAACCCATCCTCAGCATCTTCCCTAACCTTCCAGTAACACAACCTGTAGAAACCCAACCTCAGCATCTCCCCTAACCTTCCAATAACACAACCTGCAGAAACCCATCCTCAGCCTTTTCACTAAACTTCTAATAAAACAACCTGCAGAACCCCATCCAAAGCATCTTCACTCGCCTCCCAATAATGCAACCTGTAGAAACCCATCCTCAGCATCTTCACTAACCTTCCAATAACACAACCTGTAGAAACCCATCCGCAGCATCTTGCCTAACCTCGCAAGAACACAACCTGCAGAAACCCATCCTCAGAATCTTCACTGACCTTCTAATAACACAACCTGCAGAAACCCATTCTCAGCATCTTCCCTAACCTCCCAATAACACAACCTGCAGAACCCCATCCTCAACAACTTCACTGACCTTCCAATAACACAATCAGCAGAATACCATCCTCAGCATCTTCCCCAGCCTTCCAACAACACAACCGGCAGAAACCCATCCTCAGCATCTCCACTCACCTCCCAATAACACAACGTGCAGCAAACCATCCTCAGCATCTTCCCTAACCTTCCAATAACAGAACCTGCAGGAACCCATCCTCAGCATCTCCACTCACCTCCCAATAACACAATCTGCATAAACCCATCCTGAGCATCTTCCCTAACCTTCCCATAACACAACCTGCAGAAACGCATCCTCAGCATCTTTACTCACCTCCCAATAACACAACCTGCAGAAACCCATTCTCAGCATTTCCACTCATCTCCCAATAACGCAACCTGCAGAAACCCATCCTCAGCATCTCCACTCACCTCCCAATAACACAACCTGCAGAAACCCATTCTCAGCATTTCCACTCATCTCCCAATAACACAACCTGCAGAAACACATCCTCAGCATCTTCACTCACCTCCCAATAACACAACCTGCAGAAACCCATTCTCAGCATTTCCACTCATCTCCCAATAACACAACCTGCAGAAACCCATTCTCAGCATCCCCACTCACCTCCCAATAACACAACCTGCAGAAACCCATCCTCAGCATCTTCACTCACCGCCCAATAACACAACCTGCAGAAACCTATCCTCAGCATCTCCACTCACCTTCCCATAACACAACCTGCTGAAACCCATTCTCAGCATCTTCACTAACCTTCCAATAACACAACCTGCAGAAACCCATCCTCAGCATTCCAATCACCTCCCAATAGCACAACCTGCAGAAACACATCCTCAGCATCTTCACTGACCTTCCAATAACACAATCTGCAGAAACAAATCCTCAGCATCTCCACTCACCTCCCAATAACACAACCTGCAGAAACCCATCCTCAGCATCTTCCCTAACCTTCCAGTAACACAACCTGTAGAAACCCAACCTCAGCATCTCCCCTAATTTTCCAATATCACAACCTGCAGAAACCCATCCTCAGCCTTTTCACTAAACTTCTAATAAAACAACCTGCAGAACCCCATCCTCAGCATCTTCACTCGCCTCCCAATAATGCAACATGTAGAAACCCATCCTCAGCATCTTCACTAACCTTCCAATAACACAACCTGTAGAAACCCATCCGCAGCATCTTGACTAACCTCGCAAGAACACAACCTGCAGAAACCCATCCTCAGAATGTTCACTGACCTTCTAATAACACAACCTGCAGAAACCCATTCTCAGCATCTTCCCTAACCTCCCAATAACACAACCTGCAGAACCCCATCCTCAACAACTTCACTGACCTTCCAATAACACAATCTGCAGAATACCATCCTCATCATCTTCCCCAGCCTTCCAACAACACAACCGGCAGAAACCCATCCTCAGAATCTCCACTCACCTCCCAATAACACAACGTGCAGCAAACCATCCTCAGCATCTTCCCTAACCTTCCAATAACACAACCTGCAGGAGCCCATCCTCAGCATCTCCACTCACCTCCCAATAACACAATCTGCATAAACCCATCCTGAGCATCTTCCCTAACCTTCCCATAACACAACCTGCAGAAACGCATCCTCAGCATCTTTACTCACCTCCCAATAACACAACCTGCAGAAACCCATTCTCAGCATTTCCACTCATCTCCCAATAACGCAACCTGCAGAAAACCATCCTCAGCATCTCCACTCACCTCCCAATAACACAACCTGCAGAAACCCATTCTCAGCATTTCCACTCATCTCCCAATAACACAACCTGCAGAAACACATCCTCCGCATCTTCACTCACCTCCCAATAACACAACCTGCAGAAACCCATTCTCAGCATTTCCACTCATCTCCCAATAACACAACCTGCAGAAACCCATTCTCAGCATCTCCACTCACCTCCCAATAACACAACCTGCAGAATCCCATTCTCAGCATTTCCACTCCCCTCCCAATAACACAACCTGCAGAATCCCATCCTCAGCATCTTCAATCACCTCCCAATAAAACAACCTGAAGAAACCCATCCTCAGCATCTCCACTCACCTCCCAATAACACAACCGCAGAAACCCAATCTCAGCATTTCCACTCACCTCCCAATAACACAACCTGCAGAAACCCGCCCTCAGCATTTCTTCTCACCTCCCAATACCACAACCTGCAGAATCCCATCCTCAGCATCTTCACTAAACTTCCAATAACACAACCTGCAGAAACCCATCCTCAGTATCTCCACTGAATTCCCAGTAACACAACCTGCAGAAACAAATCCTCAGCATCTCCACTCACCTCCCAATAACACAACCTGCAGAAACCCATCCTCAGCATCTTCCCTAAACTTCCAGTAACACAACCTGTAGAAACCCAACCTCAGCATCTCCCCTAACCTTCCAATAACACAACCTGCAGAAACCCATCCTCAGCCTCTTCACTAAACTTCTAATAACACAACCTGCAGAACCCCATCCTCAGCATCTTCACTCGCCTCCCAATAATGCAACCTGCAGAAACCCATCCTCAGCATTTTCACTGACCTTCCAATAACACAACCTGCAGAAACCCATTCTCAGCATCTTCCCTAACCTCCCAATAACACAACCTGCAGAACCCCATCCTCAACATCTTCACTCACCTTCCAATAACACAACCTGCAGAAGCTCATCCTCAGCATCTCCACTCACCTTCCAATAACACAACCTGCAGAAACTCATCCTCAGCATCTCTACTCACCTCCCAATAACACAACCTGCAGAAACCCATCCTCAGCATCTCCACTCACCTCCCAATAACACAAACTGCAGATACCCATCCTCAGCATCTTCACTCACCACCCAATAACACAACCTGCAGAAACCCATACTCAGCATCTCCACTCACCTCCCAATAACACAATTTGCAGAAACCCATCCTCAGCATCTCCACTCACCTCCCAATAACACAACCTGCAGAAACCCATCCTCAGCATCTCCACTCACCTTCCAATAATACAACCTGCAGAAACCCATTCTCAGCCTCTTCACTCACCTCCCAATAACACAACCTGCAGTACCCCATCCTCAGCATCTCCACTAACCTTCCAATAATACAACCTGCAGAAACCCATTCTCAGCCTCTTCACTCACCTCCCAATAACAGAATTGCAAAAGTAATGAAAAATAACTCATTTCCACATTCATTGAAAATGGACATGGGCTTGGTCTAATTTGATTGAGTGAGACTGTGGAGAATTTCAATCAATGAATGAGAATTCAGATAGTGGGATGCTGCCAGACTGGGAACCAATCTACAACAGTGAGCACAGGGATGATAGGTGACTGGGATTGGGTGAAGGTTAGGATGTGACAGCAGAGTTGGAGATGAGCTGCGCTTCTTGAAGATTTGTATCCGAAATTGTGTGACAGAATATCATTGGATTAGTCGAGTGTGGATTTAACAAAGACACAGCTGATGATTTATTCTGCAGCTGAGATGAAGCAGAGGTGGCGATGGCAAGTGAGCAGGATTGGGAATGGAGAGAGCGTCTGGCTATTATAACTTTACTGTCAAAGGGAGAGCAGGGATTGTGAACAGCCTCCGATATTAACCAGAGAGCGAGTGGAGCCGCTGAATAGGGAATGGCCTCAGTGACTGGAATCGATGTTGATATTTATAGCTAAAGGTACAGAGCTTAAAGGTAAGGAAGTGTTATTACCACTATTCCAGATGTTGGTCAGACCGCACCTGGAGCATTGCACAGTTCTGGCCCCTGATTTGAGGAAAGATGTAGGGGCTTTAGAGGCAGTTCAGAGGAGGTTGACTAGACTGACCGCAGAGATGAGGGCTTTGTCTTATCAAGAGAGTTGTTAAGAAGGAGTAGTGATCCAATTGAGGGTTATAAGATGATAAAAGGTGTGGGTAAAGTGGAAGTGGAGCCGATGCTTCCTCTTGTGGGGCGTTCTAGAACGAGAGGTCAGAATCTCAGGATAACAGGCAGCAAATGTGAATCAGAGCTGAGGAGAAACGACTTCTCCCAATGGGATGTGAATCTTGGAATACGCTATCAATAGTGCGGTGCATGCTGGGACAGTGAGTAAATTTAAGGAGCAGTTATATAGATTTTGAATTGGGAATGGGGTGAGAATTTTGGACAATGGGCAGGGCGGCGGCGTTAAGCCGAGGATGAGATCAGCCAAGACCGAATGACGGAGCAGACGCGAGGGGCCAAATAGCCTCATTCTGCTGCTGGACCTGAAAACTTACAAACTTCTGAACTGAAGAACGTGGATTCAATCTTTCCAAGATGCAAATGACCAGAGCAATAATACACTTAAAGTGGTTTATACAATAAATAACTGGACAGGGAGACTTACCAGGGACACCGACAACAGCCAGGAGGGGATAGTACCCCGCTTGAATTATCAGCAGTGCGCAGTAGATCCGCCATGGTAAATACTGGAAAGACATATAGTAAATACCCCAGGATAAACTCCTGTCCATTGCTGGAACGTTCCTGTGGATAGTTCCCAGATTCTGATCCATTGCTGTAACGTTCCTGTGGTTAGTTCCCAGATTCTGATCCATTGCTGTGACGTTCCTGTGGTTAGTTCCCAGATTCTGATCCATTGCTGTAACGTTCTTGTGGATAGTTCCCAGATTCTGATCCATTGCTGTAACGTTCCTGTGGGTAGCTCCCAGATTCTGCTCCCTCCTCTAGGCCTCTCTGGAGCCGCTGATCTCTGGCAGTGTTGGAAATGACGCTCCCGCTGACTTTTTGGGATAACACAATGAAAGGAATCGCTTATTAATAGCAGAGACAAACCCTCCAGTGGCACGGTTAGACCCATAGAGACTGACATTAATCACAGTCACTAAACAAACAGGCTCAGTTAACCCCTTTCAATCAAATACTTTTTATATCACAAAGAAATAGAAGGTTAACCGGGTCTGGATTGGCTGTGTGACAGTGACTGAGGGATGGAGAGTGGAAATAGTGGACTCACTGACCCTGATACTCAATCCTCATTGATATCTGAGTGGTTCCAGGGGACTGGGGCATTTTCACTGTCCCATCCTGTTTATAAAAGGAGAGAGAGGGATAAACCCTGGAGTGACAGAGCTGTCACTATAATGTTAGTCACCAGGACATTTCTAGGGGTCAGACTGGGCAACAGGAATATTGCTCCTTCGCGAGGAAATGGTGTTATGTGACCAGAAACGCGGCGATATTCGTGGGAAATCATATCGCATGTTGTTATTGCAGTTATATTTCAAAATAACTGGAGGATTAATGAGGGAACTGATATGAATTTATGTACTGGAACATATTGTGGTCAAATGTCATTTATTAGAGTTGTTATCGAGTCCCAAAGCCGTGGATTAAAGGGTCTGTGACAGTGAGAATGTGATATTGGCTAAGAAACAGAAAGCAGAGAGAAGCGGTGAATGATAGTTGTTCAGAGAGGAGGGGAGGAGACATTGATGTTCACTCGGGGTCCACATGAGGACAATTGCTCTTCAAGATACAATTCACTGCGATAGGCTTCAATGGAATGAATTTAAACATTCACAAATGACAGTCACTCAGCAATGACACAGTGAGCAGGGTAGCAGCAATCTTCAGCAGCATGTTCCCAGATCTGTGAAAGGGAGGGTCACGGGGAAAGTAAATTTAATTCACTGTCGTGTGGGTGATGCATTAGGGAGGAGGGCTGAGGACAGGAAATATAAACTAAACGGGACAAGTTTAAAATGTGTACAGGAAGGGAGCGGGTACATGTCCACACTTTGCACTGGAAGGTCATGGGGATAAGATTAGAAAAACCTCAGAAGATATTTAACTTGATCAGTAGAGGCGGAGACTCCAAAAAGAAGGATGTTAGAATCATAGAGTCATCGAGGTCCAGAGCACAGAAAGGCCATTGGGCCCATCTGGACTGGGCAGGTCAAAAACAACCACCTGAGTATTTAAATCCACTTTCTAACACTTTGCCAATAGCCTATAGAGTTATAACCAGGTTTATAGATAGGACCATAGCTGAGGAATTGCTTCTTGTTCTGCCGCTAAATAGATTTCATAGAATTTACAGTGCAGAAGGAGGCCATTCGGCCCATCGAGTCTGCACCGGCTCTTGGAAAGAGCACCCTACCCAAGATCAACACCTCCACCCTATTCCCATAACCCCACCCTATTCCCATAACCCAGTAACCCCACACAACACTAAGGGCAATTTATCATGGCCAATCCGCCTAACCTGCACATCTTTGGACTGTGGGAGGAAACCGGAGCACCCGGAGGAAACCCACGCAGACACGGGGAGGATGTGCAGACTCCGCACAGACAGTGACCCAAGTCAGAATCGAACCTGGGACCTTGGAGCTGTGAAGCAATTGTGCTATCCACAATGCTACCGTGCTGCCCCACAAATATACAAAAGGATGTGAGGATTTTGGAGACAAAACAAAGGATATTTAATGGAGTGTTGTCAGGGATGGAGGAGTTCAGTTGAATGGTGGGATTAGTGAACTGGAATTGTAATCTGTAGATCAGTTTAAGGTAAAGAGCAATTTGACAGAGGGCTCCAAATTAGGAAGGAGTTTAGAGAGAGTGAGCAGAAAGGGTTCCACTGGAGTGTGTGTGTGGGCTGGCCGGGAGCGGCCTGGAGTGTGTGTGTGGGCTGGCCGGGAGTGGCCTGGAGTGTGTGTGTGGGCTGGCCAGGAGTGGCCGGGAGTGTGTGTGTGGGCTGGCCAGTAGTGGCCAGGAGTGTGTGTGTGGGCTGGCCGGGAGTGGCCGGGAGTGTGTGTGTGGACTGGCCGGGGGTTTACTGGCCTGGAGTGTGTGAGGGGGCTGTCCGGGTGTGGCCTGGAGGGTGTGTGTGGGCTGGCCAGGAGGGGCCTGGAGTGTGTGTGTGGGCTGGCCCGGAGTGGCCGGGAGTGTGTGTGTGGGCTGGCCAGGAGCGGACTGGCCTGGCGTTTGTGTGTGGGCTTGCCGGGAGTGGCCTGGAGTGTGTGTGTGGGCTGGCTGGGAGTGGCCTGGAGTGTGTGTGTGGGCTGGCCGGGAGTAGCCTGGAGTGTGTGTGTGGGCTGGCCGGGATTGGCCTGGAGTGTGTGTGTGGGCTGGCCGGGAGTGGCCTGGAGTGTGTGTGTGGGCTGGCCGGGAGTGGCCTAGAGTGTGTCTGTGGGCTGGCGGGGAGTGTCCTGGAGTGTGTGTGTGGGGGCTGGCCGGGAGTGGCCTGCAGTGTGTGTGTGGGCTGGCCGGGAGTGGCCTGGAGTGTGTGTGTGGGCTGGCCGGGAGTGGCCTGGAGTGTGTGTGTGGGGGCTAGCCGGGAGTGGCCTGGTATGTGTGGGCTGGCCGGGAGTGGCCCTGGAGTGTGTGTGTGGGCTGGCCGGGAGTGGCCTGGAGTGTGTGTGTGGGGGCTGGCCGGGAGTGGCCTGGTGTGTGTGTGTGGGCAGGCCGGGAGTGGCCTGAAGTGTGTGTGTGGGCTGGTCGGGAGTGGCCTGGAGTGTGTGTGTGGGCTGGCCTGGAGTGTACTGAAGTGTGTGTGTGGGCTGGCCGGGAGTAGCCTAGCCTGGAGTGTGTGTGTGGGCTGGCCGGGATTGGCCTGGAGTGTGTGTGTGGGCTGGCCTGGAGTGTGTGTGTGGGCTGGCCGGGTGTGGCCTGGCCTGCAGTGTGTGTGTGGGCTGGCCGGGAGAGGCCGGGAGTGTGTGTGTCGGTTGGCCGGGAGTGGTCTTGAGTGTGTGTGTGTGGGCTTGCCGGGAGTGGCCTGGAGTGTGTGTGTGGGCTGGCCGGGATTGGCCTGGAGTGTGTGTGTGGGCTGGCCGGGAGTGGCCTGGAGTGTGTGTGTGGGCTGGCCGGGAGTGGCCTAGAGTGTGTCTGTGGGCTGGCGGGGAGTGTCCTGGAGTGTGTGTGTGGGGGCTGGCCGGGAGTGGCCTGCAGTGTGTGTGTGGGCTGGCCGGGAGTGGCCTGGAGTGTGTGTGTGGGCTGGCCGGGAGTGGCCTGGAGTGTGTGTGTGGGCTGGCCGGGAGTGGCCTAGAGTGTGTCTGTGGGCTGGCGGGGAGTGTCCTGGAGTGTGTGTGTGGGGGCTGGCCGGGAGTGGCCTGCAGTGTGTGTGTGGGCTGGCCGGGAGTGGCCTGGAGTGTGTGTGTGGGCTGGCCGGGAGTGGCCTGGAGTGTGTGTGTGGGGGCTGGCCGGGAGTGGCCTGGTGTGTGTGGGCTGGCCGGGAGTGGCCCTGGAGTGTGTGTGTGGGCTGGCCGGGAGTGGCCTGGAGTGTGTGTGTGGGGGCTGGCCGGGAGTGGCCTGGTGTGTGTGTGTGGGCTGGCCGGGAGTGGCCTGAAGTGTGTGTGTGGGCTGGTCGGGAGTGGCCTGGAGTGTGTGTGTGGGCTGGTCGAGAGTGGCCTGGAGTGTGTGTGTGGGCTGGCCTGGAGTGTACTGAAGTGTTTGTGTGGGCTGGCCGGGAGTAGCCTAGCCTGGAGTGTGTGTGTGGGCTGGCCGGGATTGGCCTGGAGTGTGTGTGTGGGCTGGCCTGGAGTGTGTGTGTGGGCTGGCCGGGTGTGGCCTGGCCTGGAGTGTGTGTGTGGGCTGGCCGGGAGAGGCCGGGAGTGTGTGTGTCGGCTGGCCGGGAGTGGTCTTGAGTGTGTGTGTGTGGGCTTGCCGGGAGTGGCCTGGAGTGTGTGTATGGGCTGACCAGGAGTGGCATGGAGTGTGTGTGTGGGCTGGCCGGGAGTGGCCTGGAGAGTGTGTGTGGGCTGGCCGGGAGTGGTCTGGAGTGTGTGTGTGGGCTGGCCGGGAGTGGCCTGGCCTGGAGTTTGTGTGTGGGCTGGCCGGGAGTGGCCGGGAGTGTGTGTGTGGGCTGGCCGGGAGTGGCCGTGAGTGTGTGTGTGGGCTGGCCAGGAGTGGCCTGGAGTGTGTGTGTGGGCTGGCCGGGAGTGGCCTGGAGTGTGTTTGTGGGCTGGCCAGGAGAGGACTGGCCTGGAGTTTGTGTATGGGCTGCCCGGGAGTAGCCTGGAGTGTGTGTGTGGGGGCTGGCCCGGAGTGGCCTGCAGTGTGTGTCTGGGCTGGCCGGGAGTGGCCTAGAGTGTGTGTGTGGGCTGGCCGGGAGTGGCCTCGCCTGGAGTGTGTGTGTGGGTTGGCCGGGAGTGGCCTGGAGTGTGTGTGTGGGGGCTGGCCGGGAGTGGCCTGGAGTGTGTATGTGGGCTGGTCGGGAGTGGCCTGGAGTGTGTGTGTGGGCTGGACAGGAGAGGACTGGCCTGGAGTTTGTGTATGGGCTGCCCGGGAGTAGCCTGGAGTGTGTGTGTGTGAGCTGGCCGGGAGTGGTCGGGAGTGTGTGTGTGGGCTGGCCGGGAGTAGCCTGGCCTGGAGTGTGTGTGTGGGCTGGCCGGGATTGGCCTGGAGTGTGTGTGTGGGCTGGCTAGGAGTGGCCTGGAGTGTGTCTGTGGGCTGGGCGGGAGTGGCCTAGCCTGGAGTGTGTGTGTGGGCTGGCCGGGAGAGGCCGGGAGTGTGTGTGTCGGCTGGGCGGGAGTGGCCTTGAGTGTGTGTGTGTGGGCTTGCCGGGAGTGGCCTGGAGTGTGTGTGTGGGCTGGCCAGGAGTGGCCTGGAGTGTGTGTGTGGGCTGGCCGGGAGTTTACTGGCCTGGAGTGTGTGAGTGGGCTGTCCGTGTGTGGACTGGAGGGTGTGTGTGGGCTGGCCAGGAGTGGCCTGGAGTGTGTGTGTGGGCTGGCCGGGAGTGGCCTGGAGTGTGTGTGTGGGCTGGCCAGGAGAGGACTGGCCTGGAGTGTGTGTGTGGGCTGGCCGGGAGTGGCCTCGCCTGGAGTGTGTGTGTGGGTTGGCCGGGAGTGGCCTGGAGTGTGTGTGTGGGCTGGTCGGGAGTGGCCTGGAGTGTGTGTGGGCTTGACAGGTAAGGACTGGCCTGGAGTTTGTGTGTGGGCTGCCCGGGAGTAGCCTGGAGTGTGTGTGGGGGGGCTGGACGGGAGTGGCCTGGAGTGTGTGTGTGAGCTGGCCGGGAGTGGCCTAGAGTGTGTCTGTGGGCTGGCCGGGAGTGGCCTGGAGTGTGTGTGTGGGTTGGCCGGGAGTGGCCTGGAGTGTGTGTGTGGGCTGGCCGGGAGTGGCCTGGAGTGTGTGTGTGGGCTGGCCGGGAGTGGCCTGGAGTGTGTGTGTGGGCTGGACGAGAGTGGCCTGGAGTGTGTGTGTGGGCTGGCCGGGAGTGGCCTCGCCTGGAGTGTGTGTGTGGGTTGGCCGGGAGTGGCCTGGGGTGTGTGTGTGGGCTGGGCGGGAGTGGCCTGGAGTGTGTGTGGGCTGGACGAGAGTGGCCTGGAGTGTGTGTGTGGGCTGGCCGGGAGTGTACTGAAGTGTGTGTGTGGGCTCGCCGGGAGTGTGTGTGTGGGCTGGCCGGGTGTGGTCTGGCATGGAGTGTGTGTGTGCTGGCCGGGAGTTTCCTGGGGTGTGTGTGTGGGCTGGCCGAGAGAGGCCGGGAGTGTGTGTGCGGGCTGGCCGTGAGTGGCCTGGAGTGTGTGTGTGGGCTGCCCAGGAGAGGCCTGGAGTGTGTGTGTGGGCTGGCCGGGAGTGGCCGGGAGTGTGTGTGTGGGCAGGCCGGGAGTTTACTGGCCTGGAGTGTGTGAGTGCGCAGTCCGGGTGTGGCCTGGAGAGTGTGTGTGGGCTGGCCAGGAGTGGACTGGAGTGTGTGTGTGGGCTGGCCGAGAGTGGCCTGGAGTGTGTGTGTGGGCTGGTCGTGAGTGTACTGAAGTGAGTGTGTGGGCTGGCCGGGAGTGGCCTGGCCTGTAGTGTGTGTGTGGGCTAGCCGGGAGTGGCCTGGGGTGTGTGTGTGGGCTGGCCGGGAGTGTCCTGGAGTGTGTGTGTGGGCTGGCCGGGAGTGGCCGGGAGTGTGTGTGGGGGCTGGCAGGGAGTGGCCTGGAGTGTGTGTGTGGACTGGCCGGGAGTGGCCTCGTGTGTGTGGGGCTGGCCGGGAGTGGCCAGGAGTGTGTGTGTGGGAGCTGGCCGGGAGTGGCCTGGAGTGTGTGTGTGGGGGCTGGCCGGGAGTGGCCTGGAGTGTGTGTGTCGGCTGGGCGGGAGTGGCCTTGAGTGTGTGTGTGTGGGCTTGCCGGGAGTGGCCTGGAGTGTGTGTGTGGGCTGACCGGGAGTGGCCTGGAGAGCGTGTGTGGGCTGGCCGGGAGTGGCCAGGAGTGTGTGTGTGGGCTAGCCGGGAGTGGCCTGGCCTGGAGTGGGTGTGTGGGCTGGCCGGGAGTGGCCGGGAATGTGTGTGTGGGCTGGCCGGGAGTGGCCTGGAGTGTGTGTGTGGGCTGGCCGGGAGTGGCCTGGAGTGTGTGTGTGGGCAGGCCGGGAGTGGCCTGGAGTGTATGTGTGTGTAGTCTGGCCGGGAGTGGCCTGGAGTGTGTGTGTGGGCTGGCCGGGAGTGGCCTGGTGTGTATGTGTGGGCTGGCCGGGAGTGGCCTGGAGTGTGTGTGTGGGCTGGCCGGGAGTGGCCTGGAGTGTGTGTGTGGGCTGGCCGGGAGTGGCCTGCAGTGTGTGTGTGGGCTGGCCGGGAGTGGCCTGGAGTGTGTGTGTGGGCTGGCCGGGAGTGGCCAGGAGTGTGTGTGTGGGCTGTTCGGGAGTGGCCTGGAGTATGTGTGCGGGCTGGCCGAGAGTGGCCTGGAGTGTGTGTGTGGGCTGGCCGGGAGTGGCCTGGAATGTGTGTGTGGGCTGGCCGGGAGTGGCCTGGAGTGTGTGTGTGGGCTGGCCGGGAGTGTGTATGTGGGCTGGCGGGGAGTGGCCTGGCCTGTAGTGTGTGTGTGGGCTGGCTGGGAGAGGCCGGGTGTGTGTGTGTCGGCTGGGCGGGAGTGGCCTTGAGTGTGTGTGTGTGGGCTTGCCGGGAGTGGCCTGGAGTGTGTGTGTGGACTGGCCGGGAGTGGCCTGGGGCGTGTGTGTGGGCTGGCCGGGAGAGGCCGGGAGTGTGTGTGTCGGCTGGCCGGGAGTGGCCTTGAGTGTGTGTGTGTGGGCTTGCCGGGAGTGGCCTGGAGTGTGTGTGTGGGCTGACCGGGAGTGGCCTGAAGTGTGTGCGTTGGCTGGCCGGGAGTGGCCTGGAGTGTGTGTGTGGGCTGGCCGGGAGTGGCCTGGCCTGGAGTGTGTGTGTGGGCTGGCCGGGAGTTGCCTGGAGTGTGTGTGTGGGCTGGCCGGGAGTTACCTGGTAATCAGCGCGCAGGGAGAGTTGCCCGCGCATGAAGCCTCCTCCATTCAGACCCAATCCACCTCCAGCTCCCTTAGACATCCCTTCACCCTCTCCCAGCTGGCAGCACAGTGAAACAACAGAAGATTCGGCAGGGCCTGGCCTCCCACCTGCCCCTCATTGTAGAATCGACTTGCGTATTTTGGAAACTCGCCTCATTTGTTACAGTTTTTCCAGCGAATAATTTACAGTGGACCCTGGGTAGTATATCATTATTTACAGTGGTCCCTGGGTAGTATTGCATTAGTTACAGTGGTCCCTGGGCAGTATTGCATTAGCTACAGTGGTCCCTGGGCAGTATTTCATTAGTTACAGTGGTCCCTGGGCAGTATCTCATTCTTTACTGTGGTCCCTGGGTAATGTATCGTTATTTGCTGTGGCCCCTGGGTAGTATATCATTATTTACGGTGGTCCCTGGGTAGTATATCTTTATGTACAGTGGTCCCTGGTAGTACAGCATTATTTGCTGTGGCCCCTGTGCAGAATATCATTATTTACAGTGGTCCCGCAGTATTATATCATGATATACAGTTGCCCCTGGGTAGAATATCATTAATTACAATGGTCCATGTGCAGTATATCTTATTTACAGTTGCCCCTGGGTAGTATATCATTATTTACAGTAGTCCCTGGGAAGTATATCATTATTTACAGTGGTCTCAGTGCAGAATATCATTATTTACAATGGTTCCTGTTAGTGTATAATTATCTCCCGTTGTCCCTGGGTAGAATATCATTATCTTCAGCGGTTCCTGGGTTGTATTCCATTATTTACAGAGGCCTTGGGGAGGTACCATCATTTACAGTGGCCACTGGATCGTATTTCATTAATTACAGTGATCCCTGGGCAGCATTACATTAGTTACAGTGGTCCCTGGGCAGTATTTCATTAGTTACAGTGGTCCCTGGGCAGTATCTCATTTTTTTCTGTGGTCCCTGGGTAGTGTATCATTATTTACAGTGGCCCCTGGGTAGAATATCATTATTTACTGTGGTCCCTGGGCAGTATATCATTATTTACAGTGATCCCAGGGTAGATTATTATCATTTGCAGTGTTCCATTGGTAGGATAGCATTTTTTAAACGGGTCCCTGAGTAGTATCTCATTATTTACAGTGTCCCTGGGAAGCATATCGTTATTTACTGTGGTCCCTGTGAAGTATATCATTATGCACAGAGGTCCCTGGGGAGAATAACATTATATACAGCGGTCCCTGGTCAGTAAATCATTATTTATAGTCGTCCCTGTGTAGGAGATCATTATTTACATTTGTCCCTGGGTAGTATACCATTATTTACAGAGGCCTTGGTTAGGAATCATCATTTACAGTTTTCACTGGATAGTATTTCATTAGTGACAGTGGTCCCGGGGGAGTAATTCGTTATTTACAGTCGCCCGTCGTCGGTATATCATTATGTAAAGTGGTCCCTGGGTTGTAGATCATTATTTACAGTGGTCCCTGGGAAGAATATCATTATGTACTGTGTTCCCTGGGCAGTATATCATTATTTACAGTGGTCCTTGGTTAGAATATCATTATTTACAGTGCTCCCTGGGTGGAATATCATTATATTCAGCGGTACCAGGATGGTAAATCATTATTTCCAGTGGTCCCTGGGTTGTATATCATTATGTACTGTGATCCCTGTGTAGTATATAATTATTTACACTGGTAACTGGGTTGTATACTATTATTTATAGTGGCCTTGGATAGGTGTCATCTTTTACAGTGGTGACTGGGTAGTATTTCATTAGTGACAGTGGTTCCTGGGTAATATGTCCATATTTACTGTGGTTCCTGAGCAGTATGTCATTATTTACAGTGGTTCCTGGGTAGAATATCATTATTTACTGTGGTCCCTGGGCAGTATATCATTATTTACAGTGATCCCAGCGTAGATTATTATCATTTGCAGTGTTCCATTGGTAGGATAGCATTTTTTAAAAGGGTCCCTGAGTAGTTTCTCATTATTTACAGTGTCCCTGGGAAGCATATCGTTATTTACTGTGGTCCCTGTGAAGTATATCATTATGCACAGTGGTCCCTGGGGAGAATAACATTATATACAGTGGTCCCTGGTTAGTAAATCATTATTTATAGTCGTCCCTGTGTAGTATATCATTATTTACATTTGTCCCTGGGTAGTATACCATTATTTACAGAGGCCTTGGATAGGTATCATCTTTTACAGTGGTGACTGGGTAGTATTTTATTAGTGACATTGGTTCCTGGGTAATATGTCCATATTTACTGTGGTTCCTGAGCAGTATGTCATTATCTACTGTGGTCCCTGGGTAGAAAATCATTATTTACAAAGGTCCCTGAGTGGTATATCAGTATCTACAATGGTCCCTGGGATGTATATCATTATTTACAGTGGTGCCTGGGTAGAATATCATTATTTACAGTGGTCCCTGCGTGGTATATCAGTATCTACAATGGTCCCTGGGCAGTATATCATTATTTACAGTGGTTCCTGTGTAGAATATCTATATTTACAGTGATCCCTGGATGTAATATCATTATTTACAGTGGTCCCTTGGTCGTGTATCATTATTTACAGTGGTCCCTGGGTAGTATATCATTATTTACAGTGGTTCCTGTGAAGAATATCATTATTTACAGTGGTCCCTGGGTAGTATATCATTATTTACAGTGGTCCCTGGTTAGCATATCATTATTTACAGTGACTCTAGGTAGAATGTCATTATTTACAGTGGTCCCTGGGAAGTATCTCATTATTGACAGTTGTCTCTGGGTTGTATATCCGTATATACAATGGTCCCTGGGTATTATATCATTACTTACTGTAGTCCCTGGGGAGAATATCATTATTTACAATGGTCCCTGAGTTGTATATCCGTATCCACAATGGTCCTTGGGTGTTTTCTCATTATTTACTGTGGTCCCTGGGTAGAATATCATTATTTACAGTGGTCCCTGGGAAGAATAGCAATATTTACCATGTTCCCTGGGTAGAATATCGGTATTTACAGTGGTCCCTGGGCAGTATATCATAGTTTACAGTGGTTCCTGCGTAGAATATCATTATTTACAGTGGTCCCCGGGCAGTATATCATTATTTACAGTGGTTCCTTTGTAGAATATCATTATTTACAGTGGTCCCTGTGTAGAATAACATTATTTTCAGTGGTCCCTGGGTGGAATATCATTATTTACAGTGGTCCCTGAGTAGTATATCATTATTTACAGTGGTCCCTGTATAGAATATCATTATTTACAGTGGACCAATGGCAGTATATCATAATTTACAGTAGTTCCTGTGTAGAATATCTATATTTACTGTGGTCCCTGGGCAGTATATCATTATTTACAGTGGTTCCTGAGTAGAATATCTATATTTACAGTGGTCCCTGGGCTGTATATCATTATTTACAGTGGTCCCTGGGTAGAATATCATTATTAACAGCGTCCCTGCGTAGAATGTCATTATTTACAGTGGTCCCTGGGTAGAATATCATTATTTTCAGTGGTCCCTGGGTAGAATATCATTATTTACAGTGGTCCCTGGGCAGTATATCATTATTTACAGTGGTCCCTGGGTACTACATCCGTATCTACAATGGTCCCTGGGGATGATATCATTATTTACAGTAGTCCCTGGGTAGAATATCATTATTTACAGTGGTCCCTGGGTAGAATATCATTATTTTCGGTGGTCCTTGGGTAGAATATCATTATTTACAGTGGTCCCTGGGCAGTATATCATTATTTACAGTGGTCCCTGGGTAGAAAAGCATTATTTACAGTGGTCCCTGGGTAGAATAGCATTATTTACAATGCTCCCTGGGCAGTATATTATTATTTACAGTGGTTCCTGTGTAGAATATCATTATTTACAGTGGTCCCTGGGTAGAATATCATTAATTACAGTGGTACCTGGCAGAATATCATTATTTACAGTGGTTCCTGTGTAGAATATCATTATTTACAGTGGTCCCTGGTCAGTATATCATTATTTAATGTGGTTCCTGTGTAGATTATCTATATTTACAGTGGTCCCTGGGCAGTATATCATTATTTACAGTGATTCCTGGGTAGAATATCATTATTTACAGTGGTCCCTTGGTAGTGTATCATTATTTACTGTGGTCCGTGGGTAGTATGTCATTATTTACAGTGGTCCCTGGGTAGTATATCATTATTTACAGTGTCCCAGGTGAGAATATCATTATTTACAGAGGTCCCTCGGAAGTATATCATTATTTACAGTTGTCTCTGGGTAGTATATCCGTATCTACAATTGTCCCTGGGTATTACATCATTATTTACTGTGGTCCCTGGGGAGAATATCATTATTTGCAATGGTCCCTGAGTGGTGTATCAGTATCTACAATGGTGCCTGGGTATTGTCTCATTATTTACAGTGGTCCCTGGGTAGAATAGCATTATTTACAGTGATCCCTGTATAGAATATCATTATTTACAGTGGTCCCTGGGCAGTATATCATTATTTACAGTGGTTCCTGTGTAGAATATCATTATTTACTGCGGTCCCTGGGTAGAATATCATTATTTACAGTGGTCCCTGGGTAGAATATCATTATTTACAGTGGTCCCTGGGTAGAAAATCATTATTTACAGTGGTCCCTGAGTAGAATATCATTATTTACAGTGGTCCCTGGGAACAATATCATTATTAACAGCGGTCCCTGGGTAGTATATCATGATTTACAGTGGTCCCTGGGAAGAATATCATTATTTACAGTGGTCCCTGGGCAGTATATCATTATTTACAGTGGTCCCTGGGAGGAATATCATTATTTACAGTGGTACCTGGGAAGTATCTCATTATTTACAGTTGTCTCTGGGTAGTATATCCGTATCTACAATGGTCCCTGGGTATTATATCATTATTTACTGTGGTCACTGGGTAGAATATCAACGGTCCCTGGGTAGAATACCATTATTTACAGTGGTCCGTGGGTAGAATATCATTATTTACAGTGGTCCCTGGGCAGTATATCATTATTTACAGTGGTTCCTGTGTAGAATATCATTATTTACAGTGGTCCCTGTGCAGTATATCATTATTTACAGTGGTCCATGGGTAGAATATCATTATTTATAGTTGTCCCTGAGTGGTATATCATTATCTACAATGGTCCCTGGGTATTATCGCATTATTTACAGTGGTCCCTGGGTAGAATATTAGTATTTACAGTGGTTCCTGGGTAGAATATCATTATTTACAGTGGTCCGTGGGTAGTATATCATTATTTACAGTGGTCTCTGGGCAGAATATCATTCTTTACAGTGGTCCCTGCGCAGTATTTCATTATTTTCAGTGGTCCCTGTGCAGTATATAATTATTTACACTGGGCTATGGGTGTTATATCATTATTTACACTGGTCCCGGGTTAGAATATCACTATTTACTGTTGTCCCTGGGTAGAATATCATTATTAAAACTGGTCCCTGTGCTGTATATCATTATTTACTGTTGTCCCTGGGCGGCATATCATTATTTAGAGTGGTTCCTGTGCAGTATTTCGTTATTTTCAGTGGTCCCTGGGTAGGATATAATTATTTACAGTGGTCCCTGGGTAGTTTATCATTATTAGTGTGGGCCCTGGGAAGTATCACATTATTTACAGTTGTCTCTGGGTAGTATATCCGTATCTACAATGGTTCGGCACAACATCGTGGGCCGAAGGGCCTGTTCTGTGCTGTATTTTCTATGTTCTATGTTCTATGTTCTATGTTCTATGTTCTATGGTCTATGGGTATTATATCATTATTTACTGTTGTCACTGGGGAGAATATCATTATTTGCAGTGGTCCCTGGGAAGTATCTCATTATTTACAGTTGTCTCTGTGTAATATATCCGTATCCACAATGGTCGCTGGGTATTAGATCATTATTTACTGTGGACCCTGGGGAGAATATCATTATTTACAGTGGTCCCTGGGTAGAGTATCATTATTTACCGTGTTCCCTGGGTAGAATGTCATTGTTTACAGTGGCCCCTGGGTGGAATATCATTATTTACAGTGGTCCCTGGGCAGTATATCATTATTTACAGTGGTCCTTGGTTAGAATATCATTATTTACAGTGCTCCCTGGGTAGAATATCATTATATTCAGCGGTACCAGGATGGTAAATCATTATTTCCAGTGGTCCCTGGGTTGTATATCATTATGTACTGTGGTCCCTGTGTAGTATATCATTATTTACACTGGTAACTGGGTTGTATACTATTATTTATAGTGGCCTTGGATAGGTATCATCTTTTATAGTGGTGACTGGGTAGTATTTCATTAGTGACAGTGGTTCCTGGGTAATATGTCCATATTTACTGTGGTTCCTGAGCAGTATGTCATTATTTCCAGTGGTTCCTGGGTGGAATATCATTATTTACTGTGGTCCCTGGGCAGTATATCATTATTTACAGTGATCCCAGCGTAGATTATTATCATTTGCAGTGTTCCATTGGTAGGATAGCATTTTTTAAACGGGTCCCTGAGTAGTATCTCATTATTTACAGTGTCCCTGGGAAGCATATCGTTATTTACTGTGGTCCCTGTGAAGTATATCATTATGCACAGTGGTCCCTGGGGAGAATAACATTATATACAGCGGTCCCTGGTTAGTAAATCATTATTTATAGTCGTCCCTGTGTAGTATATCATTATTTACATTTGTCCCTGGGTAGTATACCATTATTTACAGAGGCCTTGGATAGGTATCATCTTTTACAGTGGTGACTGGGTAGTATTTCATTAGTGACAGTGGTTCCTGGGTAATATGTCCATATTTACTGTGGTTCCTGAGCAGTATGTCATTATCTACTGTGGTCCCTGGGTAGAAAATCATTATTTACAATGGTCCCTGAGTGGTATATCAGTATCTACAATGGTCCCTGGAATGTATATAATTATTTACAGTGGTGCCTGGGTAGAATATCGTTATTTACAGTGGTCCCTGAGTGGTATATCAGTATCTACAATGGTCCCTGGGCAGTATATCGTTATTTACAGTGGTTTCTGTGTAGAATATCTATATTTACAGTGATCCCTGGATAGAATATCATTATTTACAGTGGTCCCTTGGTCGTGTATCATTATTTACAGTGTCCCTGGGAAGCATATCGTTATTTACTGTGGTCCCTGTGAAGTATATCATTATGCACAGTGGTCCCTGGGGAGAATAACATTATATACAGTGGTCCCTGGTTAGTAAATCATTATTTATAGTCGTCCCTGTGTAGTATATCATTATTTACATTTGTCCCTGGGTAGTATACCATTATTTACAGAGGCCTTGGATAGGTATCATCTTTTACAGTGGTGACTGGGTAGTATTTTATTAGTGACAGTGGTTCCTGGGTAATATGTCCATATTTACTGTGGTTCCTGAGCAGTATGGCATTATCTACTGTGGTCGCTGGGTAGTATATCATTATTTACAGTGGTTCCTGTGAAGAATATAATTATTTACAGTGGTCCCTGGGTAGTATATCATTATTTACAGTGGTCCCTGGTTAGCATATCATTATTTACAGTGACTCTAGGTAGAATGTCATTATTTACAGTGGTCCCTGGGAAGTATCTCATTATTTACAGTTGTCTCTGGGTTGTATATCCGTATATACAATGGTCCCTGGGTATTATATCATTACTTACTGTGGTCCCTGGGGAGAATATCATTATTTACAATGGTCCCTGAGTGGTACATCCGTATCCACAATGATCCTTGGGTGTTTTCTCATTATTTACTGTGGTCCCTGGGTAGAATATCATTATTTACAGTGTCCCTGGGAAGCATATCGTTATATACTGTGGTCCCTGTGAAGTATATCATTATGCACAGTGGTCCCTGGGGAGAATAACATTATATACAGTGGTCCCTGGTTAGTAAATCATTATTTATAGTCGTCCCTGTGTAGTATATCATTATTTACATTTGTCCCTGGGTAGTATACCATTATTTACAGAGGCCTTGGATAGGTATCATCTTTTACAGTGGTGACTGGGTAGTATTTTATTAGTGACAGTGGTTCCTGGGTAATATGTCCATATTTACTGTGGTTCCTGAGCAGTATGTCATTATCTACTGTGGTCCCTGGGTAGAAAATCATTATTTACAATGGTCCCTGAGTGGTATATCAGTACCTACAATGGTCCCTGGGATGTATATCATTATTTACAGTGGTGCCTGGGTAGAATATCATTATTTACAGTGGTCCCTGCGTGGTATATCAGTATCTACAATGGTCCCTGGGCAGTATATCATTATTTACAGTGGTTCCTGTGTAGAATATCTATATTTACAGTGATCCCTGGATAGCATATCATTATTTACAGTGGTCCCTTGGTCGTGTATCATTATTTACAGTGGTCCCTGGGTAGTATATCATTATTTACAGTGGTTCCTGTGAAGAATATCATTATTTACAGTGGTACCTGGGTAGTATATCATTATTTACAGTGGTCCCTGGTTAGCATATCATTATTTACAGTGACTCTAGGTAGAATGTCATTATTTACAGTGGTCCCTGGGAAGTATCTCATTATTTACAGTTGTCTCTGGGTTGTATATCCGTATATACAATGGTCCCTGGGTATTATATCATTACTTACTGTGGTCCCTGGGGAGAATATCATTATTTACAATGGTCCCTGAGTGGTATATCCGTATCCACAATGGTCCTTGGGTGTTTTCTCATTATTTACTGTGGTCCCTGGGTAGACTATCATTATTTACAGTGGTCCCTGGGAAGAATAGCAATATTTACCATGTTCCCTGGGTAGAATATCGGTATTTACAGTGGTCCCTGGGCAGTATATCATAGTTTACAGTGGTTCCTGTGTAGAATATCATTATTTACAGTGGTCCCCGGGCAGTATATCATTATTTACAGTGGTTCCTGTGTAGAATTTCATTATTTACAGTGGTCCCTGTGTAGAATAACATTATTTTCAGTGGTCCCTGGGTGGAATATCATTATTTACAGTGGTCCCTGAGTAGTATATCATTATTTACAGTGGTCCCTGTATAGAATATCATTATTTACAGTGGACCAATGGCAGTATATCATAATTTACAGTAGTTCCTGTGTAGAATATCTATATTTACTGTGGTCCCTGGGCAGTATATCATTATTTACAGTGGTTCATGAGTAGAATATCTATATTTACAGTGGTCCCTGGGCTGTATATCATTATTTTCAGTGGTCCCTGGGTATAATATCATTATTAACAGCGTCCCTGCGTAGAATGTCATTATTTACAGTGGTCCCTGGGTAGAATATCATTATTTTCAGTGGTCCCTGGGTAGAATATCATTATTTACAGTGGTCCCTGGGCAGTATATCATTATTTACAGTGGTCCCTGGGTACCACATCCGTACCTACAATGGTCCCTGGGGATGATATCATTATTTACAGTAGTCCCTGGGTAGAATATCATTATTTACAGTGGTCCCTGGGTAGAATATCATTATTTTCGGTTTTCCCTGGGTAGAATATCATTATTTACAGTGGTCCCTGGGCAGTATATCATTATTTACAGTGGTTCCTGGGTAGAAAAGCATTATTTACAGTGGTCCCTGCGTGGTATATCAGTATCTACAATGGTCCCTGGGCAGTATATCATTATTTACAGTGGTTCCTGTGTAGAATATCTATATTTACAGTGATCCCTGGATAGAATATCATTATTTACAGTGGTCCCTTGGTCGTGTATCATTATTTACAGTGGTCCCTGGGTAGTATATCATTATTTACTGTGGTTCCTGTGAAGAATATCATTATTTACAGTGGTCCCTGGGTAGTATATCATTATTTACAGTGGTCCCTGGTTAGCATATCATTATTTACAGTGACTCTAGGTAGAATGTCATTATTTACAGTGGTCCCTGGGAAGTATCTCATTATTTACAGTTGTCTCTGGGTTGTATATCCGTATATACAATGGTCCCTGGGTATTATATCATTACTTACTGTGGTCCCTGGGGAGAATATCATTATTTACAATGGTCCCTGAGTGGTATATCCGTATCCACAATGGTCCTTGGGTGTTTTCTCATTATTTACTGTGGTCCCTGGGTAGAATATCATTATTTACAGTGGTCCCTGGGAGGAATAGCAATATTTACCATGTTCCCTGGGTAGAATATCGTTATTTACAGTGGTCCCTGGGCAGTATAGCATAGTTTACAGTGGTTCCTGTGTAGAATATCATTATTTACAGTGGTCCCCGGGCAGTATATCATTATTTACAGTGGTTCCTGTGTAGAATATCATTATTTACAGTGGTCCCTGTGTAGAATAACATTATTTTCAGTGGTCCCTGGGTGGAATATCATTATTTACAGTGGTCCCTGAGTAGTATATCATTATTTACAGTGGTCCCTGTATAGAATATCATAATTTACAGTGGACCAATGGCAGTATATCATAATTTACAGCAGTTCCTGTGTAGAATATCTATATTTACTGTGGTCCCTGGGCAGTATATCATTATTTACAGTGGTTCCTGAGTAGAATATCTATATTTACAGTGGTCCCTGGGCTGTATATCATTATTTACAGTGGTCCCTGGGTAGAATATCATTATTAACAGCGTCCCTGCGTAGAATGTCATTATTTACAGTGGTCCCTGGGTAGAATATCATTATTTTCAGTGGTCCCTGGGTAGAATATCATTATTTACAGTGGTCCCTGGGCAGTATATCATTATTTACAGTGGTCCCTGGGTACTACATCCGTACCTACAATGGTCCCTGGGGATGATATCATTATTTACAGTAGTCCCTGGGTAGAATATCATTATTTACAGTGGTCCCTGGGTAGAATATCATTATTTTAGGTGGTCCTTGGGTAGAATATCATTATTTACAGTGGTCCCTGGGCTGTATATCATTATTTACAGTGGTCCCTGGGTAGAATATCATTATAAACAGCGTCCCTGGGTAGAATGTCATTATTTACAGTGGTCGCTGGGTAGAATATCATTATTTTCAGTGGTCCCTGGGTAGAATATCATTATTTACAGTGGTCCCTGGGCAGTATATCATTATTTACAGTGGTCCCTGGGTACTACATCCGTACCTACAATGGTCCCTGGGGATGATATCATTATTTACAGTAGTCCCTGGGTAGAATATCATTATTTACAGTGGTCCCTGGGTAGAATATCATTATTTTCGGTGGTCCTTGGGTAGAATATCATTATTTACAGTGGTCCCTGGGCAGTATATCATTATTTACAGCGGTCCCTGGGTAGAAAAGCATTATTTACAGTGGTCCCTGGGTAGAATATCATTATTTACAATGCTCCCTGGGCAGCATATTATTATTTACAGTGGTTCCTGTGTAGAATATCATTACTTACAGTGGTCCCTGGGTAGAATATCATTTATTACAGTGGTACCTGGCAGAATATCATTATTTACAGTGGTTCCTGTGTAGAATATCATTATTTACAGTGGTCCCTGGTCAGTATATCATTATTTAATGTGGTTCCTGTGTAGATTATCTATATTTACAGTGGTCCCTGGGCAGTATATCATTATTTACAGTGATTACTGGGTAGAATATCATTATTTACAGTGGTCCCTTGGTAGTGTATCATTATTTACTGTGGTCCGTGGGTAGTATGTCATTATTTACAGTGGTCCCTGGGTAGTATATCATTATTTACTGTGTCCCAGGTGAGAATATCATTATTTACAGAGGTCCCTCGGAAGTATATCATTATTTACAGTTATCTCTGGGTAGTATATCCGTATCTAAAATTGTCCCTGGGTATTACATCATTATTTACTGTGGTCCCTGGGGAGAATATCATTATTTGCAATGGTCCCTGAGTGGTGTATCAGTATCTACAATGGTGCCTGGGTATTGTCTCATTATTTACAGTGGTCCCTGGGTAGAATAGCAGTATTTACAGTGATCCCTGTATAGAATATCATTATTTACAGTGGTCCCTGGGCAGTATATCATTATTTATAGTGGTTCCTGTGTAGAATATCATTATTTACTGCGGTCCCTGGGTAGAATATCATTATTTACAGTGGTCCCTGGGTAGAATATCATTATTTACAGTGGTCCCTGGGTAGAATATCATTATTTACAGTGGTCCCTGAGTAGAATATCATTATTTACAGTGGTCCCTGGGAACAATATCATTATTAACAGCGGTCCCTGGGTAGTATATCATGATTTACAGTGGTCCCTGGGAAGAATATCATTATTTACAGTGGTCCCTGGGCAGTATATCATTATTTACAGTGGTCCCTGGGAGGAATATCATTATTTACAGTGGTACCTGGGAAGTATCTCATTATTTACAGTTGTCTCTGGGTAGTATATCCGTATCTACAATGGTCCCTGGGTATTATATCATTATTTACTGTGGTCACTGGGGAGAATATCAACGGTCCCTGGGTAGAATACCATTATTTACAGTGGTCCGTGGGTAGAATATCATTATTTACAGTGGTCCCTGGGCAGTATATCATTATTTACAGTGCTATCTGTGTAGAATATCATTATTTACAGTGGTCCCTGTGCAGTATATCATTATTTACAGTGGTCCATGGGTAGAATTTCATTATTTATAGTTGTCCCTGAGTGGTATATCATTATCTACAATGGTCCCTGGGTATTATCTCATTATTTACAGTGGTCCCTGGGTAGAATATCAGTATTTACAGTGGTTCCTGGGTAGAATATCATTATTTACAGTGGTCCGTGGGTAGTATATCATTATTTACAGTGGTCTCTGGGCAGAATATCATTCTTTACAGTGGTCCCTGCGCAGTATATCATTATTTACAGTGTTCCCTGGGCAGTATATCATTCTTTACAGTGGTCCTTGGTTAGAATATCATTATTTACAGTGCTCCCTGGGTAGAATATCATTATATTCAGCGGTACCAGGATGGTAAATCATTATTTCCAGTGGTCCCTGGGTTGTATATCATTATGTACTGTGGTCCCTGTGTAGTATATCATTATTTACACTGGTAACTGGGTTGTATACTATTATTTATAGTGGCCTTGGATAGGTATCATCTTTTATAGTGGTGACTGGGTAGTATTTCATTAGTGACAGTGGTTCCTGGGTAATATGTCCATATTTACTGTGGTTCCTGAGCAGTATGTCATTATTTCCAGTGGTTCCTGGGTGGAATATCATTATTTACTGTGGTCCCTGGGCAGTATATCATTATTTACAGTGATCCCAGCGTAGATTATTATCATTTGCAGTGTTCCATTGGTAGGATAGCATTTTTTAAACGGGTCCCTGAGTAGTATCTCATTATTTACAGTGTCCCTGGGAAGCATATCGTTATTTACTGTGGTCCCTGTGAAGTATATCATTATGCACAGTGGTCCCTGGGGAGAATAACATTATATACAGCGGTCCCTGGTTAGTAAATCATTATTTATAGTCGTCCCTGTGTAGTATATCATTATTTACATTTGTCCCTGGGTAGTATACCATTATTTACAGAGGCCTTGGATAGGTATCATCATTTACAGTGGTGACTGGGTAGTATTTCATTAGTGACAGTGGTTCCTGGGTAATATGTCCATATTTACTGTGGTTCCTGAGCAGTATGTCATTATCTACTGTGGTCCCTGGGTAGAAAATCATTATTTACAATGGTCCCTGAGTGGTATATCAGTATCTACAATGGTCCCTGGGATGTATATAATTATTTACAGTGGTGCCTGGGTAGAATATCGTTATTTACAGTGGTCCCTGAGTGGTATATCAGTATCTACAATGGTCCCTGGGCAGTATATCATTATTTACAGTGGTTTCTGTGTAGAATATCTATATTTACAGTGATCCCTGTATAGAATATCATTATTTACAGTGGTCCCTTGGTCGTGTATCATTATTTACAGTGTCCCTGGGAAGCATATCGTTATTTACTGTGGTCCCTGTGAAGTATATCATTATGCACAGTGGTCCCTGGGGAGAATAACATTATATACAGTGGTCCCTGGTTAGTAAATCATTATTTATAGTCGTCCCTGTGTAGTATATCATTATTTACATTTGTCCCTGGGTAGTATACCATTATTTACAGAGGCCTTGGATAGGTATCATCTTTTACAGTGGTGACTGGGTAGTATTTTATTAGTGACAGTGGTTCCTGGGTAATATGTCCATATTTACTGTGGTTCCTGAGCAGTATGGCATTATCTACTGTGGTCCCTGGGTAGTATATCATTATTTACAATGGCCCCTGAGTGGTATATCAGTATCTACAATGGTCCCTGGGATGTATATAATTATTTACAGTGGTGCCTGGGTAGAATATCGTTATTTACAGTGGTCCCTGAGTGGTATATCAGTATCTACAATGGTCCCTGGGCAGTCTATCATTATTTACAGTGGTTCCTGTGTAGAATATCTATATTTACAGTGATCCCTGGATAGAATATCATTATTTACAGTGGTCCCTTGGTCGTGTATCATTATTTACAGTGTCCCTGTGAAGCATATCGTTATTTACTGTGGTCCCTGTGAAGTATAGCATTATGCACAGTGGTCCCTGGGGAGAATAACATTATATACAGTGGTCCCTGGTTAGTAAATCATTATTTATAGTCGTCCCTGTGTAGTATATCATTATTTACATTTGTCCCTGGGTAGTATACCATTATTTACAGAGGCCTTGGATAGGTATCATCTTTTACAGTGGTGACTGGGTAGTATTTTATTAGTGGCAGTGGTTCCTGGGTAATATGTCCATATTTACTGTGGTTCCTGAGCAGTATGTCATTATCTACTGTGGTCCCTGGGTAGAAAATCATTATTTACAATGGTCCCTGAGTGGTATATCAGTACCTACAATGGACCCTGGGATGTATATCATTATTTACAGTGGTGCCTGGGTAGAATATCATTATTTACAGTGGTCCCTGCGTGGTATATCAGTATCTACAATGGTCCCTGGGCAGTATATCATTATTTACAGTGGTTCCTGTGTAGAATATCTATATTTACAGTGATCCCTGGATAGAATATCATTATTTACAGTGGTCCCTTGGTCGTGTATCATTATTTACAGTGGTCCCTGGGGAGAATATCATTATTTACAATGGTCCCTGAGTGGTATATCCGTATCCACAATGGTCCTTGGGTGTTTTCTCATTATTTACTGTGGTCCCTGGGTAGACTATCATTATTTACAGTGGTCCCTGGGAAGAATAGCAATATTTACCATGTTCCCTGGGTAGAATATCGGTATTTACAGTGGTCCCTGGGCAGTATATCATAGTTTACAGTGGTTCCTGTGCAGAATATCATTATTTACAGTGGTCCCCGGGCAGTATATCATTATTTACAGTGGTTCCTGTGTAGAATATCATTATTTACAGTGGTCCCTGTGTAGAATAACATTATTTTCAGTGGTCCCTGGGTGGAATATCATTATTTACAGTGGTCCCTGAGTAGTATATCATTATTTACAGTGGTCCCTGTATAGAATATCATTATTTACAGTGGACCAATGGCAGTATATCATAATTTACAGTAGTTCCTGTGTAGAATATCTATATTTACTGTGGTCCCTGGGCAGTATATCATTATTTACAGTGGTTCATGAGTAGAATATCTATATTTACAGTGGTACCTGGGCTGCATATCATTATTTACAGTGGTCCCTGGGTAGAATATCATTATTAACAGCGTCCCTGCGTAGAATGTCATTATTTACAGTGGTCCCTGGGTAGAATATCATTATTTTCAGTGGTCCCTGGGTAGAATATCATTATTTACAGTGGTCCCTGGGCAGTATATCATTATTTACAGTGGTCCCTGGGTACTACATCCGTACCTACAATGGTCCCTGGGGATGATATCATTATTTACAGTAGTCCCTGGGTAGAATATCATTATTTACAGTGGTCCCTGGGTAGAATATCATTATTTTCGGTTTTCCCTGGGTAGAATATCATTATTTACAGTGGTCCCTGGGCAGTATATCATTATTTACAGTGGTCCCTGGGTAGAAAAGCATTATTTACAGTGGTCCCTGCGTGGTATATCAGTATCTACAATGGTCCCTGGGCAGTATATCATTATTTACAGAGGTTCCTGTGTAGAATATCTATATTTACAGTGATCCCTGGATAGAATATCATTATTTACAGTGGTCCCTTGGTCGTGTATCATTATTTACAGTGGTCCCTGGGTAGTATATCATTATTTACTGTGGTTCCTGTGAAGAATATCATAATTTACAGTGGTCCCTGTGTAGTATATCATTATTTACAGTGGTCCCTGGTTAGCATATCATTATTTACAGTGACTCTAGGTAGAATGTCATTATTTACAGTGGTCCCTGGGAAGTATCTCATTATTTACAGTTGTCTCTGGGTTGTATATCCGTATATACAATGGTCCCTGAGTATTATATCATTACTTACTGTGGTCCCTGGGGAGAATATCATTATTTACAATGGTCCCTGAGTGGTATATCCGTATCCACAATGGTCCTTGGGTGTTTTCTCATTATTTACTGTGGTCCCTGGGTAGAATATCATTATTTACAGTGGTCCCTGGGAGGAATAGCAATATTTACCATGTTCCCTGGGTAGAATATCGTTATTTACAGTGGTCCCTGGGCAGTATAGCATAGTTTACAGTGGTTCCTGTGTAGAATATCATTATTTACAGTGGTCCCCGGGCAGTATATCATTATTTACAGTGGTTCCTGTGTAGAATATCATTATTTACAGTGGTCCCTGTGTAGAATAACATTATTTTCAGTGGTCCCTGGGTGGAATATCATTATTTACAGTGGTCCCTGAGTAGTATATCATTATTTACAGTGGTCCTTGTATAGAATATCATTATTTACAGTGGACCAATGGCAGTATATCATAATTTACAGTAGTTCCTGTGTAGAATATCTATATTTACTGTGGTCCCTGGGCAGTATATCATTATTTACAGTGGTTCCTGAGTAGAATATCTATATTTACAGTGGTCCCTGGGCTGTATATCATTATTTACAGTGGTCCCTGGGTAGAATATCATTATTAACAGCGTCCCTGCGTAGAATGTCATTATTTACAGTGGTCCCTGGGTAGAATATCATTATTTTCAGTGGTCCCTGGGTAGAATATCATTATTTACAGTGGTCCCTGGGCAGTATATCATTATTTACAGTGGTCCCTGGGTACTACATCCGTACCTACAATGGTCCCTGGGGATGATATCATTATTTACAGTAGTCCCTGGGTAGAATATCATTATTTACAGTGGTCCCTGGGTAGAATATCATTATTTTCGGTGGTCCTTGGGTAGAATATCATTATTTACAGTGGTCCCTGGGCTGTATATCATTATTTACAGTGGTCCCTGGGTAGAATATCATTATTAACAGCGTCCCTGCGTAGAATGTCATTATTTACAGTGGTCCCTGGGTAGAATATCATTATTTTCAGTGGTCCCTGGGTAGAATATCATTATTTACAGTGGTCCCTGGGCAGTATATCATTATTTACAGTGGTCCCTGGGTACTACATCCGTACCTACAATGGTCCCTGGGGATGATATCATTATTTACAGTAGTCCCTGGGTAGAATATCATTATTTACAGTGGTCCCTGGGTAGAATATCATTATTTTCGGTTTTCCCTGGGTAGAATATCATTATTTACAGTGGTCCCTGGGCAGTATATCATTATTTACAGTGGTCCCTGGGTAGAAAAGCATTATTTACAGTGGTCCCTGCGTGGTATATCAGTATCTACAATGGTCCCTGGGCAGTATATCATTATTTACAGAGGTTCCTGTGTAGAATATCTATATTTACAGTGATCCCTGGATAGAATATCATTATTTACAGTGGTCCCTTGGTCGTGTATCATTATTTACAGTGGTCCCTGGGTAGTATATCATTATTTACTGTGGTTCCTGTGAAGAATATCATTATTTACAGTGGTCCCTGGGTAGTATATCATTATTTACAGTGGTCCCTGGTTAGCATATCATTATTGACAGTGACTCTAGGTAGAATGTCATTATTTACAGTGGTCCCTGGGAAGTATCTCATTATTTACAGTTGTCTCTGGGTTGTATATCCGTATATACAATGGTCCCTGGGTATTATATCATTACTTACTGTGGTCCCTGGGGAGAATATCATTATTTACAATGGTCCCTGAGTGGTATATCCGTATCCACAATGGTCCTTGGGTGTTTTCTCATTATTTACTGTGGTCCCTGGGTAGAATATCATTATTTACAGTGGTCCCTGGGAGGAATAGCAATATTTACCATGTTCCCTGGGTAGAATATCGTTATTTACAGTGGTCCCTGTGTAGAATAACATTATTTTCAGTGGTCCCTGGGTGGAATATCATTATTTACAGTGGTCCCTGAGTAGTATATCATTATTTACAGTGGTCCCTGTATAGAATATCATTATTTACAGTGGACCAATGGCAGTATATCATAATTTACAGTAGTTCCTGTGTAGAATATCTATATTTACTGTGGTCCCTGGGCAGTATATCATTATTTACAGTGGTTCCTGAGTAGAATATCTATATTTACAGTGGTCCCTGGGCTGTATATCATTATTTACAGTGGTCCCTGGGTAGAATATCATTATTAACAGCGTCCCTGCGTAGAATGTCATTATTTACAGTGGTCCCTGGGTAGAATATCATTATTTTCAGTGGTCCCTGGGTAGAATATCATTATTTACAGTGGTCCCTGGGCAGTATATCATTATTTACAGTGGTCCCTGGGTACTACATCCGTACCTACAATGGTCCCTGGGGATGATATCATTATTTACAGTAGTCCCTGGGTAGAATATCATTATTTACAGTGGTCCCTGGGTAGAATATCATTATTTTCGGTGGTCCTTGGGTAGAATATCATTATTTACAGTGGTCCCTGGGCTGTATATCATTATTTACAGTGGTCCCTGGGTAGAATATCATTATTAACAGCGTCCCTGCGTAGAATGTCATTATTTACAGTGGTCCCTGGGTAGAATATCATTATTTTCAGTGGTCCCTGGGTAGAATATCATTATTTACAGTGGTCCCTGGGCAGTATATCATTATTTACAGTGGTCCCTGGGTACTACATCCGTACCTACAATGGTCCCTGGGGATGATATCATTATTTACAGTAGTCCCTGGGTAGAATATCATTATTTACAGTGGTCCCTGGGTAGAATATCATTATTTTCGGTGGTCCTTGGGTAGAATATCATTATTTACAGTGGTCCCTGGGTAGAATATCATTATTTACAGTGGTCCCTGGGTAGAATATCATTATTTACAGTGGTCCCTGAGTAGAATATCATTATTTACAGTGGTCCCTGGGAACAATATCATTATTAACAGCTGTCCCTGGGTAGTATATCATGATTTACAGTGGTCCCTGGGAAGTATCTCATTATTTACAGTTGTCTCTGGGTAGTATATCCGTATCTACAATGGTCCCTGGGTATTATATCATTATTTACTGTGGTCACTGGGGAGAATATCAACGGTCCCTGGGTAGAATACCATTATTTACAGTGGTCCGTGGGTAGAATATCATTATTTACAGTGGTCCCTGGGCAGTATATCAGTATTTACAGTGGTTCCTGTGTAGAATATCATTATTTACAGTGGTCCCTGTGCAGTATATCATTATTTACAGTGGTCCATGGGTAGAATTTCATTATTTATAGTTGTCCCTGAGTAGTATATCATTATCTACAATGGTCCCTGGGTATTATCTCATTATTTACAGTGGTCCCTGGGTAGAATATCAGTATTTACAGTGGTTCCTGGGTAGAATATCATTATTTACAGTGGTCCGTGGGTAGTATATCATTATTTACAGTGGTCTCTGGGCAGAATATCATTCTTTACAATGGTCCCTGCGCAGTATATCATTATTTACAGTGTTCCCTGGGCAGTATATCATTCTTTACAGTGGTCCTTGGTTAGAATATCATTATTTACAGTGCTCCCTGGGTAGAATATCATTATATTCAGCGGTACCAGGATGGTAAATCATTATTTCCAGTGGTCCCTGGGTTGTATATCATTATGTACTGTGGTCCCTGTGTAGTATATCATTATTTACACTGGTAACTGGGTTGTATACTATTATTTATAGTGGCCTTGGATAGGTATCATCTTTTATAGTGGTGACTGGGTAGTATTTCATTAGTGACAGTGGTTCCTGGGTAATATGTCCATATTTACTGTGGTTCCTGAGCAGTATGTCATTATTTCCAGTGGTTCCTGGGTGGAATATCATTAATTACTGTGGTCCCTGGGCAGTATATCATTATTTACAGTGATCCCAGCGTAGATTATTATCATTTGCAGTGTTCCATTGGTAGGATAGCATTTTTTAAACGGGTCCCTGAGTAGTATCTCATTATTTACAGTGTCCCTGGGAAGCATATCGTTATTTACTGTGGTCCCTGTGAAGTATATCATTATGCACGGTGGTCCCTGGGGAGAATAACATTATATACAGCGGTCCCTGGTTAGTAAATCATTATTTATAGTCGTCCCTGTGTAGTATATCATTATTTACATTTGTCCCTGGGTAGTATACCATTATTTACAGAGGCCTTGGATAGGTATCATCTTTTACAGTGGTGACTGGGTAGTATTTCATTAGTGACAGTGGTTCCTGGGTAATATGTCCATATTTACTGTGGTTCCTGAGCAGTATGTCATTATCTACTGTGGTCCCTGGGTAGAAAATCATTATTTACAATGGTCCCTGAGTGGTCTCTCAGTATCTACAATGGTCCCTGGGATGTATATAATTATTTACAGTGGTGCCTGGGTAGAATATCGTTATTTACAGTGGTCCCTGAGTGGTATATCAGTATCTACAATGGTCCCTGGGCAGTATATCATGATTTACAGTGGTTTCTGTGTAGAATATCTATATTTACAGTGATCCCTGGATAGAATATCATTATTTACAGTGGTCCCTTGGTCGTGTATCATTATTTACAGTGTCCCTGGGAAGCATATAGTTATTTACTGTGGTTCCTGTGAAGTATATCATTATGCACAGTGGTCCCTGGGGAGAATAACATTATATACAGTGGTCCCTGGTTAGTAAATCATTATTTATAGTCGTCCCTGTGTAGTATATCATTATTTACATTTGTCCCTGGGTAGTATACCATTATTTACAGAGGCCTTGGATAGGTATCATCTTTTACAGTGGTGACTGGGTAGTATTTTATTAGTGACAGTGGTTCCTGGGTAATATGTGCATATTTACTGTGGTTCCTGAGCAGTATGGCATTATCTACTGTGGTCCCTGGGTAGAAAATCATTATTTACAATGGTCCCTGAGTGGTATATCAGTATCTACAATGGTCCCTGGGATGTATATAATTATTTACAGTGGTGCCTGGGTAGAATATCGTTATTTACAGTGGTCCCTGAGTGGTATATCAGTATCTAAAATGGTCCCTAGGCAGTCTATCATTATTTACAGTGGTTTCTGTGTAGAATATCTATATTTACAGTGATCCCTGGATAGAATATCATTATTTACAGTGGTCCCTTGGTCGTGTATCATTATTTACAGTGTCCCTGTGAAGCATATCGTTATTTACTGTGGTCCCTGTGAAGTATATCATTATGCACAGTGGTCCCTGGGGAGAATAACATTATATACAGTGGTCCCTGGTTAGTAAATCATTATTTATAGTCGTCCCTGTGTAGTATATCATTATTTACATTTGTCCCTGGGTAGTATACCATTATTTACAGAGGCCTTGGATAGGTATCATCTTTTACAGTGGTGACTGGGTAGTATTTTATTAGTGGCAGTGGTTCCTGGGTAATATGTCCATATTTACTGTGGTTCCTGAGCAGTATGTCATTATCTACTGTGGTCCCTGGGTAGAAAATCATTATTTACAATGGTCCCTGAGTGGTATATCAGTACCTACAATGGTCCCTGGGATGTATATCATTATTTACAGTGGTGCCTGGGTAGAATATCATTATTTACAGTGGTCCCTGCGTGGTATATCAGTATCTACAATGGTCCCTGGGCAGTATATCATTATTTACAGTGGTTCCTGTGTAGAATATCTATATTTACAGTGATCCCTGGATAGAATAGCATTATTTACAGTGGTCCCTTGGTCGTGTATCATTATTTACAGTGGTCCCTGGGTAGTATATCATTATTTACAGTGGTTCCTGTGAAGAATATCATTATTTACAGTGGTCCCTGGGTAGTATATCATTATTTACAGTGGTCCCTGGTTAGCATATCATTATTTACAGTGACTCTAGGTAGAATGTCATTATTTACAGTGGTCCCTGGGAAGTATCTCATTATTTACAGTTGTCTCTGGGTTGTATATCCGTATATACAATGGTCCCTGGGTATTATATCATTACTTACTGTGGTCCCTGGGGCGAATATCATTATTTCCAATGGTCCCTGAGTGGTATATCCGTATCCACAATGGTCCTTTGGTGTTTTCTCATTATTTACTGTGGTCCCTGGGTAGACTATCATTATTTACAGTGGTCCCTGGGAAGAATAGCAATATTTACCATGTTCCCTGGGTAGAATATCGGTATTTACAGTGGTCCCTGGGCAGTATTTCATAGTTTACAGTGGTTCCTGTGCAGAATATCATTATTTACAGTGGTCCCCGGGCAGTATATCATTATTTACAGTGGTTCCTGTGTAGAATATCATTATTTACAGTGGTCCCTGTGTAGAATAACATTATTTTCAGTGGTCCCTGGGTGGAATATCATTATTTACAGTGGTCCCTGAGTAGTATATCATTATTTACAGTGGTCCCTGTATAGAATATCATTATTTACAGTGGACCAATGGCAGTATATCATAATTTACAGTAGTTCCTGTGTAGAATATCTATATTTACTGTGGTCCCTGGGCAGTATATCATTATTTACAGTGGTTCCTGAGTAGAATATCTATATTTACAGTGGTCCCTGGGCTGTATATCATTATTTACAGTGGTCCCTGGGTAGAATATCATTATTAACAGCGTCCCTGCGTAGAATGTCATTATTTACAGTGGTCCCTGGGTAGAATATCATTATTTTCAGTGGTCCCTGGGTAGAATATCATTATTTACAGTGGTCCCTGGGCAGTATATCATTATTTACAGTGGTCCCTGGGTACTACATCCGTACCTACAATGGTCCCTGGGGATGATATCATTATTTACAGTAGTCCCTGGGTAGAATATCATTATTTACAGTGGTCCCTGGGTAGAATATCATTATTTTCGGTTTTCCTTGGGTAGAATATCATTATTTACAGTGGTCCCTGGGCAGTATATCATTATTTACAGTGGTCCCTGGGTAGAAAAGCATTATTTACAGTGGTCCCTGCGTGGTATATCAGTATCTACAATGGTCCCTGGGCAGTATATCATTATTTACAGTGGTTCCTGTGTAGAATATCTATATTTACAGTGATCCCTGGATAGAATATCATTATTTACAGTGGTCCCTTGGTCGTGTATCATTATTTACAGTGGTCCCTGGGTAGTATATCATTATTTACTGTGGTTCCTGTGAAGAATATCATTATTTACAGTGGTCCCTGGGTAGTATATCATTATTTACAGTGGTCCCTGGTTAGCATATCATTATTTACAGTGACTCTAGGTAGAATGTCATTATTTACAGTGGTCCCTGGGAAGTATCTCATTATTTACAGTTGTCTCTGGGTTGTATATCCGTATATACAATGGTCCCTGGGTATTATATCATTACTTACTGTGGTCCCTGGGGAGAATATCATTATTTACAATGGTCCCAGAGTGGTATATCCGTATCCACAATGGTCCTTGGGTGTTTTCTCATTATTTACTGTGGTCCCTGGGTAGACTATCATTATTTACAGTGGTCCCTGGGAAGAATAGCAATATTTACCATGTTCCCTGGGTAGAATATCGGTATTTACAGTGGTCCCTGGGCAGTATATCATAGTTTACAATGGTTCCTGTGCAGAATATCATTATTTACAGTGGTCCCCGGGCAGTATATCATTATTTACAGTGGTTCCTGTGTAGAATATCATTATTTACAGTGGTCCCTGTGTAGAATAACATTATTTTCAGTGGTCCCTGGGTGGAATATCATTATTTACAGTGGTCCCTGAGTAGTATATCATTATTTACAGTGGTCCCTGTATAGAATATCATTATTTACAGTGGACCAATGGCAGTATATCATAATTTACAGTAGTTCCTGTGTAGAATATCTATATTTACTGTGGTCCCTGGGCAGTATATCATTATTTACAGTGGTTCCTGAGTAGAATATCTATATTTACAGTGGTCCCTGGGCTGTATATCATTATTTACAGTGGTCCCTGGGTAGAATATCATTATTAACAGCGTCCCTGCGTAGAATGTCATTATTTACAGTGGTCCCTGGGTAGAATATCATTATTTTCAGTGGTCCCTGGGTAGAATATCATTATTTACAGTGGTCCCTGGGCAGTATATCATTATTTACAGTGGTCCCTGGGTACTACATCCGTACCTACAATGGTCCCTGGGGATGATATCATTATTTACAGTAGTCCCTGGGTAGAATATCATTATTTACAGTGGTCCCTGGGTAGAATATCATTATTTTCGGTTTTCCCTGGGTAGAATATCATTATTTACAGTGGTCCCTGGGCAGTATATCATTATTTACAGTGGTCCCTGGGTAGAAAAGCATTATTTACAGTGGTCCCTGCGTGGTATATCAGTATCTACAATGGTCCCTGGGCAGTATATCATTATTTACAGTGGTTCCTGTGTAGAATATCTATATTTACAGTGATCCCTGGATAGAATATCATTATTTACAGTGGTCCCTTGGTCGTGTATCATTATTTACAGTGGTCCCTGGGTAGTATATCATTATTTACTGTGGTTCCTGTGAAGAATATCATTATTTACAGTGGTCCCTGGGTAGTATATCATTATTTACAGTGGTCCCTGGTTAGCATATCATTATTTACAGTGACTCTAGGTAGAATGTCATTATTTACAGTGGTCCCTGGGAAGTATCTCATTATTTACAGTTGTCTCTGGGTTGTATATCCGTATATACAATGGTCCCTGGGTATTATATCATTACTTACTGTGGTCCCTGGGGAGAATATCATTATTTACAATGGTCCCTGAGTGGTATATCCATATCCACAATGGTCCTTGGGTGTTTTCTCATTATTTACTGTGGTCCCTGGGTAGAATATCATTATTTACAGTGGTCCCTGGGAGGAATAGCAATATTTACCATGTTCCCTGGGTAGAATATCGTTATTTACAGTGGTCCCTGGGCAGTATAGCATAGTTTACAGTGGTTCCTGTGTAGAATATCATTATTTACAGTGGTCTCCGGGCAGTATATCATTATTTACAGTGGTTCCTGTGTAGAATATCATTATTTACAGTGGTCCCTGTGTAGAATAACATTATTTTCAGTGGTCCCTGGGTGGAATATCATTATTTACAGTGGTCCCTGAGTAGTATATCATTATTTACAGTGGTCCCTGTATAGAATATCATTATTTAAAGTGGACCAATGGCAGTATATCATAATTTACAGTAGTTCCTGTGTAGAATATCTATATTTACTGTGGTCCCTGGGCAGTATATCATTATTTACAGTGGTTCCTGAGTAGAATATCTATATTTACAGTGGTCCCTGGGCTGTATATCATTATTTACAGTGGTCCCTGGGTAGAATATCATTATTAACAGCGTCCCTGCGTAGAATGTCATTATTTACAGTGGTCCCTGGGTAGAATATCATTATTTTCAGTGGTCCCTGGGTAGAATATCATTATTTACAGTGGTCCCTGGGCAGTATATCATTATTTACAGTGGTCCCTGGGTACTACATCCGTACCTACAATGGTCCCTGGGGATGATATCATTATTTACAGTAGTCCCTGGGTAGAATATCATTATTTACAGTGGTCCCTGGGTAGAATATCATTATTTTCGGTGGTCCTTGGATAGAATATCATTATTTACAGTGGTCCCTGGGCTGTATCTCATTATTTACAGTGGTCCCTGGGTAGAATATCATTATTAACAGCGTCCCTGCGTAGAATGTCAATATTTACAGTGGTCCCTGGGTAGAATATCATTATTTTCAGTGGTCCCTGGGTAGAATATCATTATTTACAGTGGTCCCTGGGCAGTATATCATTATTTACAGTGGTCCCTGGGTACTACATCCGTACCTACAATGGTCCCTGGGGATGATATCATTATTTACAGTAGTCCCTGCGTAGAATATCATTATTTACAGTGGTCCCTGGGTAGAATATCATTATTTTCGGTGGTCCTTGGGTAGAATATCATTATTTACAGTGGTCCCTGGGCAGTATATCATTATTTACAGTGGTCCCTGGGTAGAAAAGCATTATTTACAGTGGTCCCTGGGTAGAATATCATTATTTACAATGCTCCCTGGGCAGCATATTATTATTTACGGTGGTTCCTGTGTAGAATATCATTACTTACAGTGGTCCCTGGGTAGAATATCATTAATTACAGTGGTACCTGGCAGAATATCATTATTTACAGTGGTTCCTGTGTAGAATATCATTATTTACAGTGGTCCCTGGTCAGTATATCATTATTTAATGTGGTTCCTGTGTAGATTATCTATATTTACAGTGGTCCCTGGGCAGTATATCATTGTTTACAGTGATTCCTGGGTAGAATATCATTATTTACAGTGGTCCCTTGGTAGTGTATCATTATTTACTGTGGTCCGTGGTTATATGTCATTATTTACAGTGGTCCCTGGGTAGTATATCATTATTTACTGTGTCCCAGGTGAGAATATCATTATTTACAGAGGTCCCTCGGAAGTATCTCATTATTTACAGTTGTCTCTGGGTAGTATATCCGTATCTACAATTGTCCCTGGGTATTACATCATTATTTACTGTGGTCCCTGGGGAGAATATCATTATTTGCAATGGTCCCTGAGTGGTGTATCAGTATCTACAATGGTGCCTGGGTATTGTCTCATTATTTACAGTGGTCCCTGGGTAGAATAGCAGTATTTACAGTGATCCCTGTATAGAATATCATTATTTACAGTGGTCCCTGGGCAGTATATCATTATTTACAGTGGTTCCTGTGTAGAATATCATTATTTACTGCGGTCCCTGGGTAGAATATCATTATTTACAGTGGTCCCTGGGTAGAATATCATTATTTACAGTGGTCCCTGGGTAGAATATCATTATTTACAGTGGTCCCTGAGTAGAATATCATTATTTACAGTGGTCCCTGGGAACAATATCATTATTAACAGCGGTCCCTGGGTAGTATATCATGATTTACAGTGGTCCCTGGGAAGAATATCATTATTTACAGTGGTCCCTGGGCAGTATATCATTATTTACAGTGGCCCCTGGGAGGAATATCATTATTTACAGTGGTACCTGGGAAGTATCTCATTATTTACAGTTGTAACTGGGTAGTATATCCGTATCTACAATGGTCCCTGGGTATTATATCATTATTTACTGTGGTCACTGGGGAGAATATCAACGGTCCCTGGGTAGAATACCATTATTTACAGTGGTCCGTGGGTAGAATATCCTTATTTACAGTGGTCCCTGGGCAGTATATCATTATTTACAGTGGTTCCTGTGTAGAATATCATTATTTACAGTGGTCCCTGTGCAGTATATCATTATTTACAGTGGTCCATGGGTAGAATTTCATTATTTATAGTTGTCCCTGAGTGGTATATCATTATCTACAATGGTCCCTGAGTATTATCTCATTATTTACAGTGGTCCCTGGGTAGAATATCAGTATTTACAGTGGTTCCTGGGTAGAATATCATTATTTACAGTGGTCCGTGGGTAGTATATCATTATTTACAGTGGTCTCTGGGCAGAATATCATTCTTTACAGTGGTCCCTGCGCAGTATATCATTATTTACAGTGTTCCCTGGGCAGTATATCATTCTTTACAGTGGTCCTTGGTTAGAATATCATTATTTACAGTGCTCCCTGGGTAGAATATCATTATATTCAGCGGTACCAGGATGGTAAATCATTATTTCCAGTGGTCCCTGGGTTGTATATCATTATGTACTGTGGTCCCTGTGTAGTATATCATTATTTACACTGGTAACTGGGTTGTATACTATTATTTATAGTGGCCTTGGATAGGTATCATCTTTTATAGTGGTGACTGGGTAGTATTTCATTAGTGACAGTGGTTCCTGGGTAATATGTCCATATTTACTGTGGTTCCTGAGCAGTATGTCATTATTTCCAGTGGTTCCTGGGTGGAATATCATTATTTACTGTGGTCCCTGGGCAGTATATCATTATTTACAGTGATCCCAGCGTAGATTATTATCATTTGCAGTGTTACATTGGTAGGATAGCATTTTTTAAACGGGTCCCTGAGTAGTATCTCATTATTTACAGTGTCCCTGGGAAGCATATCGTTATTTACTGTGGTCCCTGTGAATTATATCATTATGCACAGTGGTCCCTGGGGAGAATAACATTATATACAGCGGTCCCTGGTTAGTAAATCATTATTTATAGTCGTCCCTGTGTAGTATATCATTATTTACATTTGTCCCTGGGTAGTATACCATTATTTACAGAGGCCTTGGATAGGTATCATCTTTTACAGTGGTGACTGGGTAGTATTTCATTAGTGACAGTGGTTCCTGGGTAATATGTCCATATTTACTGTGGTTCCTGAGCAGTATGTCATTATCTACTGTGGTCCCTGGGTAGAAAATCATTATTTACAATGGTCCCTGAGTGGTATATCAGTATCTACAATGGTCCCTGGAATGTATATAATTATTTACAGTGGTGCCTGGGTAGAATATCGTTATTTACAGTGGTCCCTGAGTGGTATATCAGTATCTACAATGGTCCCTGGGCAGTATATCATTATTTACAGTGGTTTCTGTGTAGAATATCTATATTTACAGTGATCCCTGGATAGAATATCATTATTTACAGTGGTCCCTTGGTCGTGTATCATTATTTACAGTGTCCCTGGGAAGCATATCGTTATTTACTGTGGTCCCTGTGAAGTATATCATTATGCACAGTGGTCCCTGGGGAGAATAACATTATATACAGTGGTCCCTGGTTAGTAAATCATTATTTATAGTCGTCCCTGTGTAGTATATCATTATTTACATTTGTCCCTGGGTAGTATACCATTATTTACAGAGGCCTTGGATAGGTATCATCTTTTACAGTGGTGACTGGGTAGTATTTTATTAGTGACAGTGGTTCCTGGGTAATATGTCCATATTTACTGTGGTTCCTGAGCAGTATGGCATTATCTACTGTGGTCGCTGGGTAGTATATCATTATTTACAGTGGTTCCTGTGAAGAATATAATTATTTACAGTGGTCCCTGGGTAGTATATCATTATTTACATTGGTCCCTGGTTAGCATATCATTATTTACAGTGACTCTAGGTAGAATGTCATTATTTACAGTGGTCCCTGGGAAGTATCTCATTATTTACAGTTGTCTCTGGGTTGTATATCCGTATATACAATGGTCCCTGGGTATTATATCATTACTTACTGTGGTCCCTGGGGAGAATATCATTATTTACAGTGGTCCCTGGGAGGAATAGCAATATTTACCATGTTCCCTGGGTAGAATATCGTTATTTACAGTGGTCCCTGGGCAGTATAGCATAGTTTACAGTGGTTCCTGTGTAGAATATCATTATTTACAGTGGTCTCCGGGCAGTATATCATTATTTACAGTGGTTCCTGTGTAGAATATCATTATTTACAGTGGTCCCTGTGTAGAATAACATTATTTTCAGTGGTCCCTGGGTGGAATATCATTATTTACAGTGGTCCCTGAGTAGAATATCATTATTTTCGGTGGTCCCTGGGTAGAATATCATTATTTACAGTGGTACCTGGGCAGTATATCATTATTTACAGTGGTCCCTGGGTAGAAAAGCATTATTTACAGTGATCCCTGGGTAGAATATCATTATTTACAATGCTCCCTGGGCAGTATATTATTATTTACAGTGGTTCCTGTGTAGAATATCATTATTTACAGTGGTCCCTGGGTAGAATATCATTAATTACAGTGGTACCTGGCAGAATATCATTATTTACAGTGGTTCCTGTGTAGAATATCATTATTTACAGTGGTCCCTGGTCAGTATATCATTATTTAATGTGGTTCCTGTGTAGATTATCTATATTTACAGTGGTCCCTGGGCAGTATATCATTATTTACAGTGATTCCTGGGTAGAATATCATTATTTACAGTGGTCCCTTGGTAGTGTATCATTATTTACTGTGGTCCGTGGGTAGTATGTCATTATTTACAGTGGTCCCTGGGTAGTATATCATTATTTACAGTGTCCCAGGTGAGAATATCATTATTTACAGAGGTCCCTCGGAAGTATCTCATTATTTACAGTTGTCTCTGGGTAGTATATCCGTATCTACAATTGTCCCTGGGTATTACATCATTATTTACTGTGGTCCCTGGGGAGAATATCATTATTTGCAATGGTCCCTGAGTGGTGTATCAGTATCTACAATGGTGCCTGGGTATTGTCTCATTATTTACAGTGGTCCCTGGGTAGAATAGCAGTATTTACAGTGATCCCTGTATAGAATATCATTATTTACAGTGGTCCCTGGGCAGTATATCATTATTTACAGTAGTTCCTGTGTAGAATATCATTATTTACTGCGGTCCCTGGGTAGAATATCATTATTTACCGTGGTCCCTGGGTAGAATATCATTATTTACAGTGGTCCCTGGGTAGAATATCATTATTTACAGTGGTCCCTGAGTAGAATATCATTATTTACAGTGGTCCCTGGGAACAATATCATTATTAACAGCGGTCCCTGGGTAGTATATCATGATTTACAGTCGTCCCTGGGAAGAATATCATTATTTACAGTGGTCCCTGGGCAGTATATCATTATTTACAGTGGTCCCTGGGAGGAATATCATTATTTACAGTGGTACCTGGGAAGTATCTCATTATTTACAGTTGTCTCTGGGTAGTATATCCGTATCTACAATGGTCCCTGGGTATTATATCATTATTTACTGTGGTCACTGGGGAGAATATCAACGGTCCCTGGGTAGAATACCATTATTTACAGTGGTCCGTGGGTAGAATATCATTATTTACAGTGGTCCCTGGGCAGTATATCATTATTTACAGTGGTTCCTGTGTAGAATATCATTATTTACAGTGGTCCCTGTGCAGTATATCATTATTTACAGTGGTCCATGGGTAGAATATCATTATTTATAGTTGTCCCTGAGTGGTATATCATTATCTACAATGGTCCCTGGGTATTATCTCATTATTTACAGTGGTCCCTGGGTAGAATATCAGTATTTACAGTGGTTCCTGGGTAGAATATCAGTATTTACGGTGGTCCGTGGGTAGTATATCATTATTTACAGTGGTCTCTGGGCAGAATATCATTCTTTACAGTGGTCCCTGCGCAGTATTTCATTATTTCCAGTGGTCCCTGTGCAGTATATCATTATTTACACTGGGCTATGGGTGTTATATCATTATTTAGAGTGGTCCCTGGGTAGGATATAATTATTTACAGTGGTCCCTGGGTAGTTTATCATTATTAGTGTGGGCCCTGGGAAGTATCACATTATTTACAGTTGTCTCTGGGTAGTATATCCGTATCTACAATGGTTCGGCACAACATCGTATGCCGAAGGGCCTGTTCTGTGCTGTATTTTCTATGTTCTATGTTCTATGTTCTATGTTCTATGGTCCCTGGGTATTATATCATTATTTACTGTTGTCACTGGGGAGAATATCATTATTTACAGTGGTCCCTGGGAAGTATCCCATTATTTACAGTTGTCTCTGGGTAATATATCCGTATCCACAATGGTCCCTGGGTATTAGATCATTATTTACTGTGGACCCTGGGGAGAATATCATTATTTACAGTGGTCCCTGGGTAGAGTATCATTATTTACCGTGTTCCCTGGGTAGAATGTCATTATTTACAGTGGCCCCTGGGTGGAATATCATTATTTACAGTGGTCCCTGGGCAGTACATCATTATTTACAGTGTTCCCTGGGCAGTATATCATTCTTTACAGTGGTCCTTGGTTAGAATATCATTATTTACAGTGCTCCCTGGGTAGAATATCATTATATTCAGCGGTACCAGGATGGTAAATCATTATTTCCAGTGGTCCCTGGGTTGTATATCATTATGTACTGTGGTCCCTGTGGAGTATATCATTATTCTCCTGGGGAGAATAACATTATATACATCGGTCCCTGGTTAGTAAATCATTATTTATAGTCGTCCCTGTGTAGTATATCATTATTTACATTTGTCCCTGGGTATTATACCATTATTTACAGAGGCCTTGGATAAGTATCATCTTTTACAGTGGTGACTGGGTAGTATTTCATTAGTGACAGTGGTTCCTGGGTAATATGTCCATATTTACTGTGGTTCCTGAGCAGTATGTCAGTATCTACTGTGGTCCCTGGGTAGAAAATCATTATTTACAATGGTCCCTGAGTGGTATATCAGTATCTACAATGGTCCCTGGGATGTATATAATTATTTACAGTGGTGCCTGGGTAGAATATCGTTATTTACAGTGGTCCCTGAGTGGTATATCAGTATCTACAATGGTCCCTGGGCAGTATATCATTATTTACAGTGGTCTCTGTGTAGAATATCTATATTTACAGTGATCCCTGGATAGAATATCATTATTTACAGTGGTCCCTTGGTCGTGTATCATTATTTACAGTGGTCCCTGGGTAGTATATCATTATTTACAGTGGTTCCTGTGAAGAATATCATTATTTACTGCGGTCCCTGGGTAGAATATCATTATTTACAGTGGTCCCTGGGTAGAATATCATTATTTACAGTGGTCCCTGTGTAGAATATCATTATTTACAGTGGTCCCTGAGTAGAATATCATTATTTACAGTGGTCCCTGGGAACAATATCATTATTAACAGCGGTCCCTGGGTAGTATATCATGATTTACAGTGGTCCCTGGGAAGGATATCATTATTTACAGTGGTCCCTGGGCAGTATATCATTATTTACAGTGGTCCCTGGGAGGAATATCATTATTTACAGTGGTACCTGGGAAGTATCTCATTATTTACAGTTGTCTCTGGGTAGTATATCCGTATCTACAATGGTCCCTGGGTATTATATCATTATTTACTGTGGTCACTGGGGAGAATATCAACGGTCCCTGGGTTGAATACCATTATTTACAGTGGTCCGTGGGTAGAATATCATTATTTACAGTGGTCCCTGGGCAGTATATCATTATTTACAGTGGTTCCTGTGTAGAATATCATTATTTACAGTGGTCCCTGTGCAGTATATCATTATTTACAGTGGTCCATGGGTAGAATATCATTATTTATAGTTGTCCCTGAGTGGTATATCATTATCTACAATGGTCCCTGGGTATTATCTCATTATTTACAGTGGTCCCTGGGTAGAATATCAGTATTTACAGTGGTTCCTGGGTAGAATATCAGTATTTACAGTGGTCCGTGGGTAGTATATCATTATTTACAGTGGTCTCTGGGCAGAATATCATTCTTTACAGTGGTCCCTGCGCAGTATTTCATTATTTTCAGTGGTCCCTGTGCAGTATATCATTATTTACACTGGGCTATGGGTGTTATATCATTATTTACACTGGTCCCGGGGTAGAATATCACTATTTACTGTTGTCCCTGGGTAGAATATCATTATTAAAACTGGTCCCTGTGCTGTATATCATTATTTACTGTTGTCCCTGGGCGGCATTTCATTATTTAGAGTGGTCCCTGTGCAGTATTTCGTTATTTTCAGTGGTCCCTGGGTAGGATATAATTATTTACAGTGGTCCCTGGGTAGTTTATCATTATTAGTGTGGGCCCTGGGAAGTATCACATTATTTACAGTTGTCTCTGGGTAGTATATCCGTATCTACAATGGTTCGGCACAACATCATGGGCCGAAGGGCCTGTTCTGTGCTGTATTTTCTATGTTCTATGTTCTATGTTCTATGTTCTATGGTCCCTGGGTATTATATCATTATTTACTGTTGTCACTGGGGAGAATATCATTATTTACAGTGGTCCCTGGGAAGTATCTCATTATTTACAGTTGTCTCTGGGTAATATATCCGTATCCACAATGGTCCCTGGGTATTAGATCATTATTTACTGTGGACCCTGGGGAGAATATCATTATTTCCAGTGGTCCCTGGGTAGAATGTCATTATTTACAGTGGCCCCTGGGTGGAATATCATTATTTACAGTGGTCCCTGGGCAGTATATCATTATTTACAGTGTTCCCTGTGCAGTATATCATTCTTTCCAGTGGTCCTTGGTTAGAATATCATTATTTACAGTGCTCCCTGGGTAGAATATCATTATATTCAGCGGTACCAGGATGGTAAATCATTATTTCCAGTGGTCCCTGGGTTGTATATCATTATTTACACTGGTAACTGGGTTGTATACTATTATTCATAGTGGCCTTGGATAGGTATCATCTTTTATAGTGGTGACTGGGTAGTATTTCATTAGTGACAGTGGTTTCTGGGTAATATGTCCATATTTACTGTGGTTCCTGAGCAGTATGTCATTATTTCCAGTGGTTCCTGGGTGGAATATCATTATTTACTGTGGTCCCTGGGCAGTATATCATTATTTACAGTGATCCCAGCGTAGATTATTATCATTTGCAGTGTTCCATTGGTAGGATAGCATTTTTTAAACGGGTCCCTGAGTAGTATCTCATTATTTACAGTGTCCCTGGGAAGCATATCGTTATTTACTGTGGTCCCTGTGAAGTATATCATTATGCACAGTGGTCCCTGGGGAGAATAACATTATATACAGCGGTCCCTGGTTAGTAAATCATTATTTATAGTCGTCCCTGTGTAGTATATCATTATTTACATTTGTCCCTGGGTAGTATACCATTATTTACAGAGGCCTTGGATAGGTATCATCTTTTACAGTGGTGACTGGGTAGTATTTCATTAGTGACAGTGGTTCCTGGGTAATATGTCCATATTTACTGTGGTTCCTGAGCAGTATGTCATTATCTACTGTGGTCCCTGGGTAGAAAATCATTATTTACAATGGTCCCTGAGTGGTATATCAGTATCTACAATGGTCCCTGGGATGTATTTGATTATTTACAGTGGTCCCTGGGTAGAATATCGTTATTTACAGTGGTCCCTGAGTGGTATATCAGTATCTACAATGGTCCCTGGGCAGTATATCACTATTTACAGTGGTTTCTGTGTAGAATATCTATATTTACAGTGATCCCTGGATAGAATATCATTATTTACAGCGGTCCCTTGGTCGTGTATCATTATTTACAGTGGTCCCTGGGTAGTATATCATTATTTACAGTGGTTCCTGTGAAGAATATCATTATTTACAGTGGTCCCTGGGTAGTATATCATTATTTACAGTGGTCCCTGGTTAGCATATCATTATTTACAGTGACTCTAGGTAGAATGTCATTATTTACAGTGGTCCCTGGGAAGTATCTCATTATTTACAGTTGTCTCTGGGTTGTATATCCGTATATACAATGGTCCCTGGGTATTATATCATTACTTACTGTGGTCCCTGGGGAGAATATAATTATTTACAATTGTCCCTGAGTGGTATATCCGTATCCACAATGGTCCTTGGGTGTTTTCTCATTATTTACTGTGGTCCCTGCGTAGAATATCATTATTTACAGTGGTCCCTGGGAAGAATAGCAATATTTACCATGTTCCCTGGGAAGAATATCGGTATTTACAGTGGTCCCTGGGCAGTATATCATAGTTTACAGTGGTTCCTGTGTAGAATATCATTATTTACAGTGGTCCCCGGGCAGTATATCATTATTTACAGTGGTTCCTGTGTAGAATATTATTATTTACAGTGGTCCCTGTGTAGAATAACATTATTTTCAGTGGTCCCTGGGTGGAATATCATTATTTACAGTGGTCCCTGAGCAGTATATCATTATTTACAGTGGTCCCTGTATAGAATATCATTATTTACAGTGGACCAATGGCAGTATATCATAATTTATAGTAGTTCCTGTGTAGAATATCTATATTTACTGTGGTCCCTGGGCAGTATATCATTATTTACAGTGGTTCCTGTGTAGAATATCTATATTTACAGTGGTCCCTGGGCTGTATATCATTATTTACAGTGGTCCCTGGGTAGAATATCATTATTTTCTGTGGTCCCTGGGTAGAATATCATTATTTACAGTGGTCCCTGGGCAGAATATCATTATTTACAGTGGTCCCTGGGTACTACATCCGTACCTACAATGGTCCCTGGGGATGTTATCATTATTTACAGTAGTCCCTGGGTAGAATATCATTATTTACAGTGGTCCCTGGGGAGAATATCATTATTTTCGGTGGTCCCTGGGTAGAATATCATTATTTACAGTGGTCCCTGGGCAGTATATCATTATTTACAGTGGTCCCTGGTAGAAAAGCATTATTTACAGTGGTCCCTGGGTAGAATATCATTATTTACAGTGCTCCCTGGGCAGTATATTATTATTTTCAGTGGTTCCTGTGTAGAATATCATTATTTACAGTGGTCCCTGGGTAGAATATCATTAATTACAGTGGTACCTGCCAGAATATCATTATTTACAATGATTCCTGTGTAGAATATCATTATTTACAGTGGTCCCTGGTCAGTATATCATTATTTAAAGTGGTTCCTGTGTAGATTATCTATACTTACAGTGGTCCCTGGGCTGCATATCATTATTTACAGTGGTTCCTGGGTAGAATATCATTATTTACAGTGGTCCCTTGGTAGTGTATCATTATTAACTGTGGTCCGTGGGTAGTATGTCATTATTTACAGTGGTCCCTCGGAAGTATCTCATTATTTACAGTTGTCTCTGGGTAGTATATCCGTATCTACAATTGTCCCTGGGTATTATATCATTATTTACTGTGGTCCCTGGGGAGAATATCATTATTTGCAATGGTCCCTGAGTGGTATATCAGTATCTTCAATGGTGCCTGGGTATTGTCTCATTATTCACAGTGGTTCCTGGGTAGAATAGCAGTATTTACAGTGATCCCTGTATAGAATATCATTATTTACAATGGTCCCTGGGCAGTATATCATTATTTACAGTGGTTCCTGTGTAGAATATCATTATTTACTGTGGTCCCTGGGTAGAATATCATTATTTACAGTGGTCCCTGGGTAGAATATCATTATTTACAGTGGTCCCTGGGTAGAATATCATTATTTACAGTGGTCCCTGGGAACAATATCATTATTAACAGCGGTCCCTGGGTAGTATATCATGATTTACAGTGGTCCCTGGGTAGAATATCATTATTTACAGTGGTCCCTGGGCAGTATATCATTATTTACAGTGGTCCCTGGGAGGAATATTATTATTTATAGTGGTCCCTTGGTAGTGTATCATTATTTACAGAGTTCCCTGGGTAGTATATCATTATTTAGAGTGGTGCCTGGGTAGTATATCATTATTTACAGTTATCACTGGGGAGAATATCAACGGTCCCTGGGTAGAATACCATTATTTACAGTGGTCCGTGGGTAGAATATCATTATTTACAGTGGTCCCTGGGCAGTATATCATTATTTACAGTGGTTCCTGTGTAGAATATCATTATTTACAGTGGTCCCTGTGCAGTATATCATTATTTACAGTGGTCCATGGGTAGAATATCATTATTTATAGTTGTCCCTGAGTGGTATATCATTATCTACAATGGTCCCTGGGTATTGTCTCATTATTTACAGTGGTCCCTGGGTAGAATATCAGTATTTACAGTGATCCCTGGGTAGAATATCATTATTTGCAGTGGTCCCTGGGTAGAATATCATTATTTACAGTGGTTCCTGGGTAGAATATCATTATTTACAGTGGTCCGTGGGTAGGATATCATTATTTACAGTGGTCTCTGGGCAGAATATCATTCTTTACAGTGGTCCCTGCGCAGTATTTCATTATTTTCAGTGGTCCCTGTGCAGTATATCATTATTTGCACTGGGCTATGGGTGTTATATCATTATTTACACTGGTTCCGGGGTAGAATATCACTATTTACTGTTGTCTCTGGGTAGAACATCATTATTAAAACTGGTCCCTGTGCTGTATATCATTATTTACTGTTGTCCCTGGGCGGCATATCATTATTTAGAGTGGTCCCTGGGCAGTATTTCGTTATTTTCAGTGGTCCCTGGGTAGGATATATTATTTACAGTGGTCCCTGGGTAGTTCATCATTATTACTTTGGTCCCTGGGAAGTATCACATTATTTACAGTTGTCTCTGGGTAGTATATCCGTCTCTACAATGGTTCGGCACAACATCGTGGGCCGAAGGGCCTGTTCTGTGCTGTATTTTCTATGTTCTATGTTCTATGTTCTATGTTCTATGGTCCCTGGGTATTATATCATTATTTACTGTTGTCACTGGGGAGAATATCATTATTTGCAATGGTCCCTGAGTGGTATACCAGTATCTACAATGGTGCCTCGGTATTGTCTCATTATTTACAGTGGTCCCTGGGTAGAATATAATTATTTACAGTGGTCCCTGGGTAGAGTATCATTATTTACCGTGGTCCCTGGGTAGAATGTCATTATTTACAGTGGCCCCTGGGTGGAATATCATTATTTACAGTGGTCCCTGGGCAGTATATTATTATTTACAGTGCTTCTGGGTAGAATATCATTATATAGAGTTGTCCCTGGGCAGTATATCATTATTTACAGTGGTTCCTGTGTAGAATATCTATATTTACAGTGGTCCCTGGGCTGTATATCATTATTTACAGTGGTCCCTGGGTAGAATATCATTATTTTCTGTGGTCCCTGGGTAGAATATCATTATTTACAGTGGTCCCTGGGCAGAATATCATTATTTACAGTGGTCCCTGGGTACTACATCCGTACCTACAATGGTCCCTGGGGATGATATCATTATTTACAGTAGTCCCTGGGTAGAATATCATTATTTACAGTGGTCCCTGGGGAGAATATCATTATTTTCGGTGGTCCCTGGGTAGAATATCATTATTTACAGTGGTCCCTGGGCAGTATATCATTATTTACAGTGGTCCCTGGGTAGAAAAGCATTATTTACAGTGGTCCCTGGGTAGAATATCATTATTTACAGTGCTCCCTGGGCAGTATATTATTATTTTCAGTGGTTCCTGTGTAGAATATCATTATTTACAGTGGTCCCTGGGTAGAATATCATTAATTACAGTGGTACCTGCCAGAATATCATTATTTACAATGATTCCTGTGTAGAATATCATTATTTACAGTGGTCCCTGGTCAGTATATCATTATTTAAAGTGGTTCCTGTGTAGATTATCTATACTTACAGTGGTCCCTGGGCTGTATATCATTATTTACAGTGGTTCCTGGGTAGAATATCATTATTTACAGTGGTCCCTTGGTAGTGTATCATTATTAACTGTGGTCCGTGGGTAGTATGTCATTATTTACAGTGGTCCCTCGGAAGTATCTCATTATTTACAGTTGTCTCTGGGTAGTATATCCGTATCTACAATTGTCCCTGGGTATTATATCATTATTTACTGTGGTCCCTGGGGAGAATATCATTATTTGCAATGGTCCCTGAGTGGTATATCAGTATCTTCAATGGTGCCTGGGTATTGTCTCATTATTCACAGTGGTTCCTGGGTAGAATAGCAGTATTTACAGTGATCCCTGTATAGAATATCATTATTTACAGTGGTCCCTGGGCAGTATATCATTATTTACAGTGGTTCCTGTGTAGAATATCATTATTTACTGTGGTCCCTGGGTAGAATATCATTATTTACAGTGGTCCCTGGGTAGAATATCATTATTTACAGTGGTCCCTGGGTAGAATATCATTATTTACAGTGGTCCCTGGGAACAATATCATTATTAACAGCGGTCCCTGGGTAGTATATCATGATTTACAGTGGTCCCTGGGTAGAATATCATTATTTACAGTGGTCCCTGGGCAGTATATCATTATTTACAGTGGTCCCTGGGAGGAATATTATTATTTATAGTGGTCCCTTGGTAGTGTATCATTATTTACAGAGTTCCCTGGGTAGTATATCATTATATAGAGTGGTGCCTGGGTAGTATATCATTATTTACAGTGGTCACTGGGGAGAATATCAACGGTCCCTGGGTAGAATACCATTATTTACAGTGGTCCGTGGGTAGAATATCATTATTACAGTGGTCCCTGGGCAGTATATCATTATTTACAGTGGTTCCTGTGTAGAATATCATTATTTACAGTGGTCCTTGTGTAGTATATCATTATTTACAGTGGTCCATGAGTAGAATATCATTATTTATAGTTGTCCCTGAGTGGTATATCATTATCTACAATGGTCCCTGGGTATTGTCTCATTATTTACAGTGGTCCCTGGGTAGAATATCAGTATTTACAGTGATCCCTGGGTAGAATATCATTATTTGCAGTGGTCCCTGGGTAGAATATCATTATTTACAGTGGTTCCTGGGTAGAATATCATTATTTACAGTGGTCCGTGGGTAGGATATCATTATTTACAGTGGTCTCTGGGCAGAATATCATTCTTTACAGTGGTCCCTGCGCAGTATTTCATTATTTTCAGTGGTCCCTGTGCAGTATATCATTATTTACACTGGGCTATGGGTGTTATATCATTATTTACACTGGTCCCGGGGTAGAATATCACTATTTACTGTTGTCTCTGGGTAGAATATCATTATTAAAACTGGTCCCTGTGCTGTATATCATTATTTACTGTTGTCCCTGGGCGGCATATCATTATTTAGAGTGGTCCCTGGGCAGTATTTCGTTATTTTCAGTGGTCCCTGGGTAGGATATAATTATTTACAGTGGTCCCTGGGTAGTTCATCATTATTAGTGTGGTCCCTGGGAAGTATCACATTATTTACAGTTGTCTCTGGGTAGTATATCCGTCTCTACAATGGTTCGGCACAACATCGTGGGCCGAAGGGCCTGTTCTGTGCTGTATTTTCTATGTTCTATGTTCTATGTTCTATGTTCTATGGTCCCTGGGTATTATATCATTATTTACTGTTGTCACTGAGGAGAATATCATTATTTGCAATGGTCCCTGAGTGGTATACCAGTATCTACAATGGTGCCTCGGTATTGTCTCATTGTTTACAGTGGTCCCTGGGTAGAATATAATTATTTACAGTGGTCCCTGGGTAGAGTATCATTATTTACCGTGGTCCCTGGGTAGAATGTCATTATTTACAGTGGCCCCTGGGTGGAATATCATTATTTACAGTGGTCCCTGGGCAGTATATCATTATTTACAGTGCTTCTGGGTAGAATATCATTATACAGAGTTGTCCCTGGGCAGTATATCATTATTTACAGTGGTTCCTGTGTAGAATATCATTATTTACAGTGGTCCCTGGGCAGTATATCATTATTGACAGTGGTTCCTGTGTAGAATACCTGTATTTACAGTGGTCCCCGGGCAGTATATCATTATTTACAGTGGTTCCTGTGTAGAATATTATTATTTACAGTGGTCCCTGTGTAGAATAACATTATTTTCAGTGGTCCCTGGGTGGAATATCATTATTTACAGTGGTCCCTGAGCAGTATATCATTATTTACAGTGGTCCCTGTATAGAATATCATTATTTACAGTGGACCAATGGCAGTATATCATAATTTATAGTAGTTCCTGTGTAGAATATCTATATTTACTGTGGTCCCTGGGCAGTATATCATTATTTACAGTGGTTCCTGTGTAGAATATCTATATTTACAGTGGTCCCTGGGCTGTATATCATTATTTACAGTGGTCCCTGGGTAGAATATCATTATTTTCTGTGGTCCCTGGGTAGAATATCATTATTTACAGTGGTCCCTGGGCAGAATATCATTATTTACAGTGGTCCCTGGGTACTACATCCGTACCTACAATGGTCCCTGGGGATGTTATCATTATTTACAGTAGTCCCTGGGTAGAATATCATTATTTACAGTGGTCCCTGGGGAGAATATCATTATTTTCGGTGGTCCCTGGGTAGAATATCATTATTTACAGTGGTCCCTGGGCAGTATATCATTATTTACAGTGGTCCCTGGTAGAAAAGCATTATTTACAGTGGTCCCTGGGTAGAATATCATTATTTACTGTTGTCACTGGGGAGAATATCATTATTTGCAATGGTCCCTGAGTGGTATACCAGTATCTACAATGGTGCCTCGGTATTGTCTCATTATTTACAGTGGTCCCTGGGTAGAATATAATTATTTACAGTGGTCCCTGGGTAGAGTATCATTATTTACCGTGGTCCCTGGGTAGAATGTCATTATTTACAGTGGCCCCTGGGTGGAATATCATTATTTACAGTGGTCCCTGGGCAGTATATTATTATTTACAGTGCTTCTGGGTAGAATATCATTATATAGAGTTGTCCCTGGGCAGTATATCATTATTTACAGTGGTTCCTGTGTAGAATATCTATATTTACAGTGGTCCCTGGGCTGTATATCATTATTTACAGTGGTCCCTGGGTAGAATATCATTATTTTCTGTGGTCCCTGGGTAGAATATCATTATTTACAGTGGTCCCTGGGCAGAATATCATTATTTACAGTGGTCCCTGGGTACTACATCCGTACCTACAATGGTCCCTGGGGATGATATCATTATTTACAGTAGTCCCTGGGTAGAATATCATTATTTACAGTGGTCCCTGGGGAGAATATCATTATTTTCGGTGGTCCCTGGGTAGAATATCATTATTTACAGTGGTCCCTGGGCAGTATATCATTATTTACAGTGGTCCCTGGGTAGAAAAGCATTATTTACAGTGGTCCCTGGGTAGAATATCATTATTTACAGTGCTCCCTGGGCAGTATATTATTATTTTCAGTGGTTCCTGTGTAGAATATCATTATTTACAGTGGTCCCTGGGTAGAATATCATTAATTACAGTGGTACCTGCCAGAATATCATTATTTACAATGATTCCTGTGTAGAATATCATTATTTACAGTGGTCCCTGGTCAGTATATCATTATTTAAAGTGGTTCCTGTGTAGATTATCTATACTTACAGTGGTCCCTGGGCTGTATATCATTATTTACAGTGGTTCCTGGGTAGAATATCATTATTTACAGTGGTCCCTTGGTAGTGTATCATTATTAACTGTGGTCCGTGGGTAGTATGTCATTATTTACAGTGGTCCCTCGGAAGTATCTCATTATTTACAGTTGTCTCTGGGTAGTATATCCGTATCTACAATTGTCCCTGGGTATTATATCATTATTTACTGTGGTCCCTGGGGAGAATATCATTATTTGCAATGGTCCCTGAGTGGTATATCAGTATCTTCAATGGTGCCTGGGTATTGTCTCATTATTCACAGTGGTTCCTGGGTAGAATAGCAGTATTTACAGTGATCCCTGTATAGAATATCATTATTTACAGTGGTCCCTGGGCAGTATATCATTATTTACAGTGGTTCCTGTGTAGAATATCATTATTTACTGTGGTCCCTGGGTAGAATATCATTATTTACAGTGGTCCCTGGGTAGAATATCATTATTTACAGTGGTCCCTGGGTAGAATATCATTATTTACAGTGGTCCCTGGGAACAATATCATTATTAACAGCGGTCCCTGGGTAGTATATCATGATTTACAGTGGTCCCTGGGTAGAATATCATTATTTACAGTGGTCCCTGGGCAGTATATCATTATTTACAGTGGTCCCTGGGAGGAATATTATTATTTATAGTGGTCCCTTGGTAGTGTATCATTATTTACAGAGTTCCCTGGGTAGTATATCATTATATAGAGTGGTGCCTGGGTAGTATATCATTATTTACAGTGGTCACTGGGGAGAATATCAACGGTCCCTGGGTAGAATACCATTATTTACAGTGGTCCGTGGGTAGAATATCATTATTACAGTGGTCCCTGGGCAGTATATCATTATTTACAGTGGTTCCTGTGTAGAATATCATTATTTACAGTGGTCCTTGTGTAGTATATCATTATTTACAGTGGTCCATGAGTAGAATATCATTATTTATAGTTGTCCCTGAGTGGTATATCATTATCTACAATGGTCCCTGGGTATTGTCTCATTATTTACAGTGGTCCCTGGGTAGAATATCAGTATTTACAGTGATCCCTGGGTAGAATATCATTATTTGCAGTGGTCCCTGGGTAGAATATCATTATTTACAGTGGTTCCTGGGTAGAATATCATTATTTACAGTGGTCCGTGGGTAGGATATCATTATTTACAGTGGTCTCTGGGCAGAATATCATTCTTTACAGTGGTCCCTGCGCAGTATTTCATTATTTTCAGTGGTCCCTGTGCAGTATATCATTATTTACACTGGGCTATGGGTGTTATATCATTATTTACACTGGTCCCGGGGTAGAATATCACTATTTACTGTTGTCTCTGGGTAGAATATCATTATTAAAACTGGTCCCTGTGCTGTATATCATTATTTACTGTTGTCCCTGGGCGGCATATCATTATTTAGAGTGGTCCCTGGGCAGTATTTCGTTATTTTCAGTGGTCCCTGGGTAGGATATAATTATTTACAGTGGTCCCTGGGTAGTTCATCATTATTAGTGTGGTCCCTGGGAAGTATCACATTATTTACAGTTGTCTCTGGGTAGTATATCCGTCTCTACAATGGTTCGGCACAACATCGTGGGCCGAAGGGCCTGTTCTGTGCTGTATTTTCTATGTTCTATGTTCTATGTTCTATGTTCTATGGTCCCTGGGTATTATATCATTATTTACTGTTGTCACTGAGGAGAATATCATTATTTGCAATGGTCCCTGAGTGGTATACCAGTATCTACAATGGTGCCTCGGTATTGTCTCATTGTTTACAGTGGTCCCTGGGTAGAATATAATTATTTACAGTGGTCCCTGGGTAGAGTATCATTATTTACCGTGGTCCCTGGGTAGAATGTCATTATTTACAGTGGCCCCTGGGTGGAATATCATTATTTACAGTGGTCCCTGGGCAGTATATCATTATTTACAGTGCTTCTGGGTAGAATATCATTATACAGAGTTGTCCCTGGGCAGTATATCATTATTTACAGTGGTTCCTGTGTAGAATATCATTATTTACAGTGGTCCCTGGGCAGTATATCATTATTGACAGTGGTTCCTGTGTAGAATACCTGTATTTACAGTGGTCCCCGGGCAGTATATCATTATTTACAGTGGTTCCTGTGTAGAATATTATTATTTACAGTGGTCCCTGTGTAGAATAACATTATTTTCAGTGGTCCCTGGGTGGAATATCATTATTTACAGTGGTCCCTGAGCAGTATATCATTATTTACAGTGGTCCCTGTATAGAATATCATTATTTACAGTGGACCAATGGCAGTATATCATAATTTATAGTAGTTCCTGTGTAGAATATCTATATTTACTGTGGTCCCTGGGCAGTATATCATTATTTACAGTGGTTCCTGTGTAGAATATCTATATTTACAGTGGTCCCTGGGCTGTATATCATTATTTACAGTGGTCCCTGGGTAGAATATCATTATTTTCTGTGGTCCCTGGGTAGAATATCATTATTTACAGTGGTCCCTGGGCAGAATATCATTATTTACAGTGGTCCCTGGGTACTACATCCGTACCTACAATGGTCCCTGGGGATGTTATCATTATTTACAGTAGTCCCTGGGTAGAATATCATTATTTACAGTGGTCCCTGGGGAGAATATCATTATTTTCGGTGGTCCCTGGGTAGAATATCATTATTTACAGTGGTCCCTGGGCAGTATATCATTATTTACAGTGGTCCCTGGTAGAAAAGCATTATTTACAGTGGTCCCTGGGTAGAATATCATTATTTACAGTGCTCCCTGGGCAGTATATTATTATTTTCAGTGGTTCCTGTGTAGAATATCATTATTTACAGTGGTCCCTGGGTAGAATATCATTAATTACAGTGGTACCTGCCAGAATATCATTATTTACAATGATTCCTGTGTAGAATATCATTATTTACAGTGGTCCCTGGTCAGTATATCATTATTTAAAGTGGTTCCTGTGTAGATTATCTATACTTACAGTGGTCCCTGGGCTGCATATCATTATTTACAGTGGTTCCTGGGTAGAATATCATTATTTACAGTGGTCCCTTGGTAGTGTATCATTATTAACTGTGGTCCGTGGGTAGTATGTCATTATTTACAGTGGTCCCTCGGAAGTATCTCATTATTTACAGTTGTCTCTGGGTAGTATATCCGTATCTACAATTGTCCCTGGGTATTATATCATTATTTACTGTGGTCCCTGGGGAGAATATCATTATTTGCAATGGTCCCTGAGTGGTATATCAGTATCTTCAATGGTGCCTGGGTATTGTCTCATTATTCACAGTGGTTCCTGGGTAGAATAGCAGTATTTACAGTGATCCCTGTATAGAATATCATTATTTACAATGGTCCCTGGGCAGTATATCATTATTTACAGTGGTTCCTGTGTAGAATATCATTATTTACTGTGGTCCCTGGGTAGAATATCATTATTTACAGTGGTCCCTGGGTAGAATATCATTATTTACAGTGGTCCCTGGGTAGAATATCATTATTTACAGTGGTCCCTGGGAACAATATCATTATTAACAGCGGTCCCTGGGTAGTATATCATGATTTACAGTGGTCCCTGGGTAGAATATCATTATTTACAGTGGTCCCTGGGCAGTATATCATTATTTACAGTGGTCCCTGGGAGGAATATTATTATTTATAGTGGTCCCTTGGTAGTGTATCATTATTTACAGAGTTCCCTGGGTAGTATATCATTATTTAGAGTGGTGCCTGGGTAGTATATCATTATTTACAGTTATCACTGGGGAGAATATCAACGGTCCCTGGGTAGAATACCATTATTTACAGTGGTCCGTGGGTAGAATATCATTATTTACAGTGGTCCCTGGGCAGTATATCATTATTTACAGTGGTTCCTGTGTAGAATATCATTATTTACAGTGGTCCCTGTGCAGTATATCATTATTTACAGTGGTCCATGGGTAGAATATCATTATTTATAGTTGTCCCTGAGTGGTATATCATTATCTACAATGGTCCCTGGGTATTGTCTCATTATTTACAGTGGTCCCTGGGTAGAATATCAGTATTTACAGTGATCCCTGGGTAGAATATCATTATTTGCAGTGGTCCCTGGGTAGAATATCATTATTTACAGTGGTTCCTGGGTAGAATATCATTATTTACAGTGGTCCGTGGGTAGGATATCATTATTTACAGTGGTCTCTGGGCAGAATATCATTCTTTACAGTGGTCCCTGCGCAGTATTTCATTATTTTCAGTGGTCCCTGTGCAGTATATCATTATTTGCACTGGGCTATGGGTGTTATATCATTATTTACACTGGTCCCGGGGTAGAATATCACTATTTACTGTTGTCTCTGGGTAGAACATCATTATTAAAACTGGTCCCTGTGCTGTATATCATTATTTACTGTTGTCCCTGGGCGGCATATCATTATTTAGAGTGGTCCCTGGGCAGTATTTCGTTATTTTCAGTGGTCCCTGGGTAGGATATATTATTTACAGTGGTCCCTGGGTAGTTCATCATTATTACTTTGGTCCCTGGGAAGTATCACATTATTTACAGTTGTCTCTGGGTAGTATATCCGTCTCTACAATGGTTCGGCACAACATCGTGGGCCGAAGGGCCTGTTCTGTGCTGTATTTTCTATGTTCTATGTTCTATGTTCTATGTTCTATGGTCCCTGGGTATTATATCATTATTTACTGTTGTCACTGGGGAGAATATCATTATTTGCAATGGTCCCTGAGTGGTATACCAGTATCTACAATGGTGCCTCGGTATTGTCTCATTATTTACAGTGGTCCCTGGGTAGAATATAATTATTTACAGTGGTCCCTGGGTAGAGTATCATTATTTACCGTGGTCCCTGGGTAGAATGTCATTATTTACAGTGGCCCCTGGGTGGAATATCATTATTTACAGTGGTCCCTGGGCAGTATATTATTATTTACAGTGCTTCTGGGTAGAATATCATTATATAGAGTTGTCCCTGGGCAGTATATCATTATTTACAGTGGTTCCTGTGTAGAATATCTATATTTACAGTGGTCCCTGGGCTGTATATCATTATTTACAGTGGTCCCTGGGTAGAATATCATTATTTTCTGTGGTCCCTGGGTAGAATATCATTATTTACAGTGGTCCCTGGGCAGAATATCATTATTTACAGTGGTCCCTGGGTACTACATCCGTACCTACAATGGTCCCTGGGGATGATATCATTATTTACAGTAGTCCCTGGGTAGAATATCATTATTTACAGTGGTCCCTGGGGAGAATATCATTATTTTCGGTGGTCCCTGGGTAGAATATCATTATTTACAGTGGTCCCTGGGCAGTATATCATTATTTACAGTGGTCCCTGGGTAGAAAAGCATTATTTACAGTGGTCCCTGGGTAGAATATCATTATTTACAGTGCTCCCTGGGCAGTATATTATTATTTTCAGTGGTTCCTGTGTAGAATATCATTATTTACAGTGGTCCCTGGGTAGAATATCATTAATTACAGTGGTACCTGCCAGAATATCATTATTTACAATGATTCCTGTGTAGAATATCATTATTTACAGTGGTCCCTGGTCAGTATATCATTATTTAAAGTGGTTCCTGTGTAGATTATCTATACTTACAGTGGTCCCTGGGCTGTATATCATTATTTACAGTGGTTCCTGGGTAGAATATCATTATTTACAGTGGTCCCTTGGTAGTGTATCATTATTAACTGTGGTCCGTGGGTAGTATGTCATTATTTACAGTGGTCCCTCGGAAGTATCTCATTATTTACAGTTGTCTCTGGGTAGTATATCCGTATCTACAATTGTCCCTGGGTATTATATCATTATTTACTGTGGTCCCTGGGGAGAATATCATTATTTGCAATGGTCCCTGAGTGGTATATCAGTATCTTCAATGGTGCCTGGGTATTGTCTCATTATTCACAGTGGTTCCTGGGTAGAATAGCAGTATTTACAGTGATCCCTGTATAGAATATCATTATTTACAGTGGTCCCTGGGCAGTATATCATTATTTACAGTGGTTCCTGTGTAGAATATCATTATTTACTGTGGTCCCTGGGTAGAATATCATTATTTACAGTGGTCCCTGGGTAGAATATCATTATTTACAGTGGTCCCTGGGTAGAATATCATTATTTACAGTGGTCCCTGGGAACAATATCATTATTAACAGCGGTCCCTGGGTAGTATATCATGATTTACAGTGGTCCCTGGGTAGAATATCATTATTTACAGTGGTCCCTGGGCAGTATATCATTATTTACAGTGGTCCCTGGGAGGAATATTATTATTTATAGTGGTCCCTTGGTAGTGTATCATTATTTACAGAGTTCCCTGGGTAGTATATCATTATATAGAGTGGTGCCTGGGTAGTATATCATTATTTACAGTGGTCACTGGGGAGAATATCAACGGTCCCTGGGTAGAATACCATTATTTACAGTGGTCCGTGGGTAGAATATCATTATTACAGTGGTCCCTGGGCAGTATATCATTATTTACAGTGGTTCCTGTGTAGAATATCATTATTTACAGTGGTCCTTGTGTAGTATATCATTATTTACAGTGGTCCATGGGTAGAATATCATTATTTATAGTTGTCCCTGAGTGGTATATCATTATCTACAATGGTCCCTGGGTATTGTCTCATTATTTACAGTGGTCCCTGGGTAGAATATCAGTATTTACAGTGATCCCTGGGTAGAATATCATTATTTGCAGTGGTCCCTGGGTAGAATATCATTATTTACAGTGGTTCCTGGGTAGAATATCATTATTTACAGTGGTCCGTGGGTAGGATATCATTATTTACAGTGGTCTCTGGGCAGAATATCATTCTTTACAGTGGTCCCTGCGCAGTATTTCATTATTTTCAGTGGTCCCTGTGCAGTATATCATTATTTACACTGGGCTATGGGTGTTATATCATTATTTACACTGGTCCCGGGGTAGAATATCACTATTTACTGTTGTCTCTGGGTAGAATATCATTATTAAAACTGGTCCCTGTGCTGTATATCATTATTTACTGTTGTCCCTGGGCGGCATATCATTATTTAGAGTGGTCCCTGGGCAGTATTTCGTTATTTTCAGTGGTCCCTGGGTAGGATATAATTATTTACAGTGGTCCCTGGGTAGTTCATCATTATTAGTGTGGTCCCTGGGAAGTATCACATTATTTACAGTTGTCTCTGGGTAGTATATCCGTCTCTACAATGGTTCGGCACAACATCGTGGGCCGAAGGGCCTGTTCTGTGCTGTATTTTCTATGTTCTATGTTCTATGTTCTATGTTCTATGGTCCCTGGGTATTATATCATTATTTACTGTTGTCACTGAGGAGAATATCATTATTTGCAATGGTCCCTGAGTGGTATACCAGTATCTACAATGGTGCCTCGGTATTGTCTCATTGTTTACAGTGGTCCCTGGGTAGAATATAATTATTTACAGTGGTCCCTGGGTAGAGTATCATTATTTACCGTGGTCCCTGGGTAGAATGTCATTATTTACAGTGGCCCCTGGGTGGAATATCATTATTTACAGTGGTCCCTGGGCAGTATATCATTATTTACAGTGCTTCTGGGTAGAATATCATTATACAGAGTTGTCCCTGGGCAGTATATCATTATTTACAGTGGTTCCTGTGTAGAATATCATTATTTACAGTGGTCCCTGGGCAGTATATCATTATTGACAGTGGTTCCTGTGTAGAATACCTGTATTTACAGTGGTCCCCGGGCAGTATATCATTATTTACAGTGGTTCCTGTGTAGAATATTATTATTTACAGTGGTCCCTGTGTAGAATAACATTATTTTCAGTGGTCCCTGGGTGGAATATCATTATTTACAGTGGTCCCTGAGCAGTATATCATTATTTACAGTGGTCCCTGTATAGAATATCATTATTTACAGTGGACCAATGGCAGTATATCATAATTTATAGTAGTTCCTGTGTAGAATATCTATATTTACTGTGGTCCCTGGGCAGTATATCATTATTTACAGTGGTTCCTGTGTAGAATATCTATATTTACAGTGGTCCCTGGGCTGTATATCATTATTTACAGTGGTCCCTGGGTAGAATATCATTATTTTCTGTGGTCCCTGGGTAGAATATCATTATTTACAGTGGTCCCTGGGCAGAATATCATTATTTACAGTGGTCCCTGGGTACTACATCCGTACCTACAATGGTCCCTGGGGATGTTATCATTATTTACAGTAGTCCCTGGGTAGAATATCATTATTTACAGTGGTCCCTGGGGAGAATATCATTATTTTCGGTGGTCCCTGGGTAGAATATCATTATTTACAGTGGTCCCTGGGCAGTATATCATTATTTACAGTGGTCCCTGGTAGAAAAGCATTATTTACAGTGGTCCCTGGGTAGAATATCATTATTTACAGTGCTCCCTGGGCAGTATATTATTATTTTCAGTGGTTCCTGTGTAGAATATCATTATTTACAGTGGTCCCTGGGTAGAATATCATTAATTACAGTGGTACCTGCCAGAATATCATTATTTACAATGATTCCTGTGTAGAATATCATTATTTACAGTGGTCCCTGGTCAGTATATCATTATTTAAAGTGGTTCCTGTGTAGATTATCTATACTTACAGTGGTCCCTGGGCTGCATATCATTATTTACAGTGGTTCCTGGGTAGAATATCATTATTTACAGTGGTCCCTTGGTAGTGTATCATTATTAACTGTGGTCCGTGGGTAGTATGTCATTATTTACAGTGGTCCCTCGGAAGTATCTCATTATTTACAGTTGTCTCTGGGTAGTATATCCGTATCTACAATTGTCCCTGGGTATTATATCATTATTTACTGTGGTCCCTGGGGAGAATATCATTATTTGCAATGGTCCCTGAGTGGTATATCAGTATCTTCAATGGTGCCTGGGTATTGTCTCATTATTCACAGTGGTTCCTGGGTAGAATAGCAGTATTTACAGTGATCCCTGTATAGAATATCATTATTTACAATGGTCCCTGGGCAGTATATCATTATTTACAGTGGTTCCTGTGTAGAATATCATTATTTACTGTGGTCCCTGGGTAGAATATCATTATTTACAGTGGTCCCTGGGTAGAATATCATTATTTACAGTGGTCCCTGGGTAGAATATCATTATTTACAGTGGTCCCTGGGAACAATATCATTATTAACAGCGGTCCCTGGGTAGTATATCATGATTTACAGTGGTCCCTGGGTAGAATATCATTATTTACAGTGGTCCCTGGGCAGTATATCATTATTTACAGTGGTCCCTGGGAGGAATATTATTATTTATAGTGGTCCCTTGGTAGTGTATCATTATTTACAGAGTTCCCTGGGTAGTATATCATTATTTAGAGTGGTGCCTGGGTAGTATATCATTATTTACAGTTATCACTGGGGAGAATATCAACGGTCCCTGGGTAGAATACCATTATTTACAGTGGTCCGTGGGTAGAATATCATTATTTACAGTGGTCCCTGGGCAGTATATCATTATTTACAGTGGTTCCTGTGTAGAATATCATTATTTACAGTGGTCCCTGTGCAGTATATCATTATTTACAGTGGTCCATGGGTAGAATATCATTATTTATAGTTGTCCCTGAGTGGTATATCATTATCTACAATGGTCCCTGGGTATTGTCTCATTATTTACAGTGGTCCCTGGGTAGAATATCAGTATTTACAGTGATCCCTGGGTAGAATATCATTATTTGCAGTGGTCCCTGGGTAGAATATCATTATTTACAGTGGTTCCTGGGTAGAATATCATTATTTACAGTGGTCCGTGGGTAGGATATCATTATTTACAGTGGTCTCTGGGCAGAATATCATTCTTTACAGTGGTCCCTGCGCAGTATTTCATTATTTTCAGTGGTCCCTGTGCAGTATATCATTATTTGCACTGGGCTATGGGTGTTATATCATTATTTACACTGGTCCCGGGGTAGAATATCACTATTTACTGTTGTCTCTGGGTAGAACATCATTATTAAAACTGGTCCCTGTGCTGTATATCATTATTTACTGTTGTCCCTGGGCGGCATATCATTATTTAGAGTGGTCCCTGGGCAGTATTTCGTTATTTTCAGTGGTCCCTGGGTAGGATATATTATTTACAGTGGTCCCTGGGTAGTTCATCATTATTACTTTGGTCCCTGGGAAGTATCACATTATTTACAGTTGTCTCTGGGTAGTATATCCGTCTCTACAATGGTTCGGCACAACATCGTGGGCCGAAGGGCCTGTTCTGTGCTGTATTTTCTATGTTCTATGTTCTATGTTCTATGTTCTATGGTCCCTGGGTATTATATCATTATTTACTGTTGTCACTGGGGAGAATATCATTATTTGCAATGGTCCCTGAGTGGTATACCAGTATCTACAATGGTGCCTCGGTATTGTCTCATTATTTACAGTGGTCCCTGGGTAGAATATAATTATTTACAGTGGTCCCTGGGTAGAGTATCATTATTTACCGTGGTCCCTGGGTAGAATGTCATTATTTACAGTGGCCCCTGGGTGGAATATCATTATTTACAGTGGTCCCTGGGCAGTATATTATTATTTACAGTGCTTCTGGGTAGAATATCATTATATAGAGTTGTCCCTGGGCAGTATATCATTATTTACAGTGGTTCCTGTGTAGAATATCTATATTTACAGTGGTCCCTGGGCTGTATATCATTATTTACAGTGGTCCCTGGGTAGAATATCATTATTTTCTGTGGTCCCTGGGTAGAATATCATTATTTACAGTGGTCCCTGGGCAGAATATCATTATTTACAGTGGTCCCTGGGTACTACATCCGTACCTACAATGGTCCCTGGGGATGATATCATTATTTACAGTAGTCCCTGGGTAGAATATCATTATTTACAGTGGTCCCTGGGGAGAATATCATTATTTTCGGTGGTCCCTGGGTAGAATATCATTATTTACAGTGGTCCCTGGGCAGTATATCATTATTTACAGTGGTCCCTGGGTAGAAAAGCATTATTTACAGTGGTCCCTGGGTAGAATATCATTATTTACAGTGCTCCCTGGGCAGTATATTATTATTTTCAGTGGTTCCTGTGTAGAATATCATTATTTACAGTGGTCCCTGGGTAGAATATCATTAATTACAGTGGTACCTGCCAGAATATCATTATTTACAATGATTCCTGTGTAGAATATCATTATTTACAGTGGTCCCTGGTCAGTATATCATTATTTAAAGTGGTTCCTGTGTAGATTATCTATACTTACAGTGGTCCCTGGGCTGTATATCATTATTTACAGTGGTTCCTGGGTAGAATATCATTATTTACAGTGGTCCCTTGGTAGTGTATCATTATTAACTGTGGTCCGTGGGTAGTATGTCATTATTTACAGTGGTCCCTCGGAAGTATCTCATTATTTACAGTTGTCTCTGGGTAGTATATCCGTATCTACAATTGTCCCTGGGTATTATATCATTATTTACTGTGGTCCCTGGGGAGAATATCATTATTTGCAATGGTCCCTGAGTGGTATATCAGTATCTTCAATGGTGCCTGGGTATTGTCTCATTATTCACAGTGGTTCCTGGGTAGAATAGCAGTATTTACAGTGATCCCTGTATAGAATATCATTATTTACAGTGGTCCCTGGGCAGTATATCATTATTTACAGTGGTTCCTGTGTAGAATATCATTATTTACTGTGGTCCCTGGGTAGAATATCATTATTTACAGTGGTCCCTGGGTAGAATATCATTATTTACAGTGGTCCCTGGGTAGAATATCATTATTTACAGTGGTCCCTGGGAACAATATCATTATTAACAGCGGTCCCTGGGTAGTATATCATGATTTACAGTGGTCCCTGGGTAGAATATCATTATTTACAGTGGTCCCTGGGCAGTATATCATTATTTACAGTGGTCCCTGGGAGGAATATTATTATTTATAGTGGTCCCTTGGTAGTGTATCATTATTTACAGAGTTCCCTGGGTAGTATATCATTATATAGAGTGGTGCCTGGGTAGTATATCATTATTTACAGTGGTCACTGGGGAGAATATCAACGGTCCCTGGGTAGAATACCATTATTTACAGTGGTCCGTGGGTAGAATATCATTATTACAGTGGTCCCTGGGCAGTATATCATTATTTACAGTGGTTCCTGTGTAGAATATCATTATTTACAGTGGTCCTTGTGTAGTATATCATTATTTACAGTGGTCCATGGGTAGAATATCATTATTTATAGTTGTCCCTGAGTGGTATATCATTATCTACAATGGTCCCTGGGTATTGTCTCATTATTTACAGTGGTCCCTGGGTAGAATATCAGTATTTACAGTGATCCCTGGGTAGAATATCATTATTTGCAGTGGTCCCTGGGTAGAATATCATTATTTACAGTGGTTCCTGGGTAGAATATCATTATTTACAGTGGTCCGTGGGTAGGATATCATTATTTACAGTGGTCTCTGGGCAGAATATCATTCTTTACAGTGGTCCCTGCGCAGTATTTCATTATTTTCAGTGGTCCCTGTGCAGTATATCATTATTTGCACTGGGCTATGGGTGTTATATCATTATTTACACTGGTCCCGGGGTAGAATATCACTATTTACTGTTGTCTCTGGGTAGAACATCATTATTAAAACTGGTCCCTGTGCTGTATATCATTATTTACTGTTGTCCCTGGGCGGCATATCATTATTTAGAGTGGTCCCTGGGCAGTATTTCGTTATTTTCAGTGGTCCCTGGGTAGGATATATTATTTACAGTGGTCCCTGGGTAGTTCATCATTATTACTTTGGTCCCTGGGAAGTATCACATTATTTACAGTTGTCTCTGGGTAGTATATCCGTCTCTACAATGGTTCGGCACAACATCGTGGGCCGAAGGGCCTGTTCTGTGCTGTATTTTCTACGTTCTATGTTCTATGTTCTATGGTCCCTGGGTATTATATCATTATTTACTGTTGTCACTGGGGAGAATATCATTATTAGCAATGGTCCCTGAGTGGTATACCAGTATCTACAATGGTGCCTCGGTATTGTCTCATTATTTACAGTGGTCCCTGGGTAGAATATAATTATTTACAGTGGTCCCTGGGTAGAGTATCATTATTTACCGTGGTCCCTGGGTAGAATGACATTATTTACAGTGGCCCCTGGGTGGAATATCATTATTTACAGTGGTCCCTGGGCAGTATATCATTATTTACAGTGCTTCTGGGTAGAATATCATTATATAGAGTTGTCCCTGGGCAGTATATCATTATTTACAGTGGTTCCTGTGTAGAATATCATTATTTACAGTGGTCCCTGGGCAGTATATCATTATTGACAGTGGTTCCTGTGTAGAATATCTGTATTTACAGCGGTCCCTAGGCAGTATATCATTATTTACAGTGGTCCCTGGGAGGAATATCATTATTTACAGTGGTCCCTTGGTAGTGTATCATTATTTACAGTGGTCCCTGGGTAGTATATCATTATTTAGAGTGGTCCCTGGGTAGTATATCATTATTTACAGTGGTCCCTGGGAAGTATCTCATTATTTACAGTTGTCTCTGGGTAGTATATCCGTATCTACAATGGTCCCTGGGTATTATATCATTATTTACTGTGGAAACTGGGGAGAATATCATTATTTACCACGGTCCCTGGGCAGAATACCATTATTTACAGTGGTCCGTGGGTAGAATATCATTATTTACAGTGGTCCCTGGGCAGTATATCATTATTTACAGTGGTTCCTGTGTAGAATATCATTATTTACAGTGCTTCCTGTGTAGACAATCTTTATTTACAGTGGCCCCTGGGCAGTATATTATTATTTACAGTGGTTCCTGTGTAGAATATCATTATTTACAGTGGTCCCTGGGTAGCATATCATTATTTACAGTGGTCGCTGGGTGGAATATGATTAATTACAGTGGTCCCTGGTCAGAATATCATAATTTTCAGTGGTCCCTGGGTAGAATATCATTATTTACAGTGGTCCCTGGTCAGTATATCGTTATATTAAGTGGTTCCTGTGTAGATTATCTATATTTACAGTGGGCCCTGGGCAGTATATCATTATTTACAGTGGTTCCTGGGTAGAATATCATTATTTACAGTGGTCCCTTGGTATTGTATCATTATTTACAGTGGTCCGTGGGTAGTATATCATTATTTACAGTGGTCCCTGGGTAGTATATCATTATTTACAGTGTCCCTGGGTAGAATATCATTATTTACAGTGGTCCCTGGGAGTATCTCATTATTTACAGTTGTCTCCGGATAATATATCCGTATCTACAATGGTCCATGGGTATTATATCATTATTTACTGTGGACCCTGGGGAGAATATAATTATTCGCAATGGTCCCTGAGTGGTATACCAGTATCTACAATGGTGCCTGGGTATTGTCTCATTATTTACAGTGGTCCCTGGGTAGAATATCATTATTTACAGTGGTCCGTGGGTAGTATATCATTATTTACAGTGGTCTCTGGGCAGAATATCATTCTTTACAGTGGTCCCTGCGCAGTATTTTATTTTTTACAGTGGTCCCTGTGCAGTATATCATTATTTGCACTGGGCTATGGGTGTTATATCATTATTTACACTGGTCCCGGGGTAGAATATCACTATTTACTGTTGTCTCTGGGTAGAATATCATTTTAAAACTGGTCCCTGTGCTGTATATCATTATTTACTGTTGTCCCTGGGCGGCATATCATTATTTAGAGTGGTCCCTGGGCAGTATTTCGTTATTTTCAGTGGTGTCTGGGTAGGATATAATTATTTACAGTGGTCCCTGGGTAGTTCATCATTATTAGTGTGGTCCCTGGGAAGTATCACATTATTTACAGTTGTCTCTGGGTAGTATATCCGTATCTACAATGGTTCGGCACAACATTGTGGGCCGAAGGGCCTGTTCTGTGCTGTATTTTCTATGTTCTATGTTCTATGGTCCCTGGGTATTATATCATTATTTACTGTTGTCACTGGGGAGAATATCATTATTTGCAATGGTCCCTGAGTGGTATACCAGTATCTACAATGGTGCCTGGGTATTGTCTCATTATTTACAGTGGTCCCTGGGTAGAATATCATTATTTACAGTGGTCCCTGGGTAGAGTATCATTATTTACCGTGGCCCCTGGGTAGAATGTCATTATTTACAGTGGCCCCTGGGTGGAATATCATTATTTACAGTGGTCCCTGGGCAGTATATCATTATTTACAGTGGTTCCTGTGTACAATATCTGTATTTACAGTGGTCCCTAGGCAGTATATCATTATTTACAGTGGTCCCTGGGAGGAATATCATTACTTACAGTGGTCCCTTGGTAGTGTATCATTATTTACAGTGGTCCCTGGGTCGTATATCATTATTTAGAGTGGTCCCTGGGTAGTATATCATTATTTACAGTGGTCCCTGGGAAGTATCTCATTATTTACAGTTGTCTCTGGGTAGTATATCCGTATCTACAATGGTCCCTGGGTATTATATCATTATTTACTGTGGAAACTGGGGAGAATATCATTATTTACCACGGTCCCTGGGCAGAATACCATTATTTACAGTGGTCCGTGGGTAGAATATCATTATTTACAGTGGTCCCTGGGCAGTATATCATTATTTACAGTGGTTCCTGTGTAGAATATCATTATTTACAGTGCTTCCTGTGTAGACAATCTTTATTTACAGTGGCCCCTGGGCAGTATATTATTATTTACAGTGGTTCCTGTGTAGAATATCATTATTTACAGTGGTCCCTGGGTAGCATATCATTATTTACAGTGGTCGCTGGGTAGAATATGATTAATTACAGTGGTCCCTGGGTAGAGTATCATTATTTACCGTGGTCCCTGGGCAGTATATCATTATTTACAGTGGCCCTTGTGTAGAATATCATTATTTACAGTGGTCCCTGGGTAGAGTATCATTATTTACCGTGGTCCCTGGGTAGAATCTCATTATTTACAGTTGTCCCTGGGTGGAATATCATTATTTACAGTGGTCCCTGGGCAGTATATCATTATTTACAGTGGCCCTTGTGTAGAATATCATTATTTAGAGTGGTCCCTGGGCAGTATATCATTATTTACAGTGGTTCCTGTGAAGAATATAATTATTTACAGTGGTCCCTGGGCAGTATATCATTATTTAGAGTGGTTCCTGTGTAGAATATCTGTATTTACAGTGGTCCCTAGGCAGTATATCATTATTTACAGTGGTCCCTGGGAGGAATATCATTATTTACAGTGGTTCCTTGGTAGTGTATCCTTATTTACAGTGGTCCCTGTATAGAATATCATTATTTACAGTGGACCAATGGCAGTATATCATAATTTACAGTAGTTCCTGTGTAGAATATCTATATTTACTGTGGTCCCTGGGCAGTATATCATTATTTACAGTGGTTCCTGAGTAGAATATCTATATTTACAGTGGTCCCTGGGCTGTATATCATTATTTACAGTGGTCCCTGGGTAGAATATCATTATTAACAGCGTCCCTGCGTAGAATGTCATTATTTACAGTGGTCCCTGGGTAGAATATCATTATTTTCAGTGGTCCCTGGGTAGAATATCATTATTTACAGTGGTCCCTGGGCAGTATATCATTATTTACAGTGGTCCCTGGGTACTACATCCGTACCTACAATGGTCCCTGGGGATGATATCATTATTTACAGTAGTCCCTGGGTAGAATATCATTATTTACAGTGGTCCCTGGGTAGAATATCATTATTTTCGGTTTTCCTTGGGTAGAATATCATTATTTACAGTGGTCCCTGGGCAGTATATCATTATTTACAGTGGTCCCTGGGTAGAAAAGCATTATTTACAGTGGTCCCTGCGTGGTATATCAGTATCTACAATGGTCCCTGGGCAGTATATCATTATTTACAGTGGTTCCTGTGTAGAATATCTATATTTACAGTGATCCCTGGATAGAATATCATTATTTACAGTGGTCCCTTGGTCGTGTATCATTATTTACAGTGGTCCCTGGGTAGTATATCATTATTTACTGTGGTTCCTGTGAAGAATATCATTATTTACAGTGGTCCCTGGGTAGTATATCATTATTTACAGTGGTCCCTGGTTAGCATATCATTATTTACAGTGACTCTAGGTAGAATGTCATTATTTACAGTGGTCCCTGGGAAGTATCTCATTATTTACAGTTGTCTCTGGGTTGTATATCCGTATATACAATGGTCCCTGGGTATTATATCATTACTTACTGTGGTCCCTGGGGAGAATATCATTATTTACAATGGTCCCAGAGTGGTATATCCGTATCCACAATGGTCCTTGGGTGTTTTCTCATTATTTACTGTGGTCCCTGGGTAGACTATCATTATTTACAGTGGTCCCTGGGAAGAATAGCAATATTTACCATGTTCCCTGGGTAGAATATCGGTATTTACAGTGGTCCCTGGGCAGTATATCATAGTTTACAATGGTTCCTGTGCAGAATATCATTATTTACAGTGGTCCCCGGGCAGTATATCATTATTTACAGTGGTTCCTGTGTAGAATATCATTATTTACAGTGGTCCCTGTGTAGAATAACATTATTTTCAGTGGTCCCTGGGTGGAATATCATTATTTACAGTGGTCCCTGAGTAGTATATCATTATTTACAGTGGTCCCTGTATAGAATATCATTATTTACAGTGGACCAATGGCAGTATATCATAATTTACAGTAGTTCCTGTGTAGAATATCTATATTTACTGTGGTCCCTGGGCAGTATATCATTATTTACAGTGGTTCCTGAGTAGAATATCTATATTTACAGTGGTCCCTGGGCTGTATATCATTATTTACAGTGGTCCCTGGGTAGAATATCATTATTAACAGCGTCCCTGCGTAGAATGTCATTATTTACAGTGGTCCCTGGGTAGAATATCATTATTTTCAGTGGTCCCTGGGTAGAATATCATTATTTACAGTGGTCCCTGGGCAGTATATCATTATTTACAGTGGTCCCTGGGTACTACATCCGTACCTACAATGGTCCCTGGGGATGATATCATTATTTACAGTAGTCCCTGGGTAGAATATCATTATTTACAGTGGTCCCTGGGTAGAATATCATTATTTTCGGTTTTCCCTGGGTAGAATATCATTATTTACAGTGGTCCCTGGGCAGTATATCATTATTTACAGTGGTCCCTGGGTAGAAAAGCATTATTTACAGTGGTCCCTGCGTGGTATATCAGTATCTACAATGGTCCCTGGGCAGTATATCATTATTTACAGTGGTTCCTGTGTAGAATATCTATATTTACAGTGATCCCTGGATAGAATATCATTATTTACAGTGGTCCCTTGGTCGTGTATCATTATTTACAGTGGTCCCTGGGTAGTATATCATTATTTACTGTGGTTCCTGTGAAGAATATCATTATTTACAGTGGTCCCTGGGTAGTATATCATTATTTACAGTGGTCCCTGGTTAGCATATCATTATTTACAGTGACTCTAGGTAGAATGTCATTATTTACAGTGGTCCCTGGGAAGTATCTCATTATTTACAGTTGTCTCTGGGTTGTATATCCGTATATACAATGGTCCCTGGGTATTATATCATTACTTACTGTGGTCCCTGGGGAGAATATCATTATTTACAATGGTCCCTGAGTGGTATATCCATATCCACAATGGTCCTTGGGTATTTTCTCATTATTTACTGTGGTCCCTGGGTAGAATATCATTATTTACAGTGGTCCCTGGGAGGAATAGCAATATTTACCATGTTCCCTGGGTAGAATATCGTTATTTACAGTGGTCCCTGGGCAGTATAGCATAGTTTACAGTGGTTCCTGTGTAGAATATCATTATTTACAGTGGTCTCCGGGCAGTATATCATTATTTACAGTGGTTCCTGTGTAGAATATCATTATTTACAGTGGTCCCTGTGTAGAATAACATTATTTTCAGTGGTCCCTGGGTGGAATATCATTATTTACAGTGGTCCCTGAGTAGTATATCATTATTTACAGTGGTCCCTGTATAGAATATCATTATTTAAAGTGGACCAATGGCAGTATATCATAATTTACAGTAGTTCCTGTGTAGAATATCTATATTTACTGTGGTCCCTGGGCAGTATATCATTATTTACAGTGGTTCCTGAGTAGAATATCTATATTTACAGTGGTCCCTGGGCTGTATATCATTATTTACAGTGGTCCCTGGGTAGAATATCATTATTAACAGCGTCCCTGCGTAGAATGTCATTATTTACAGTGGTCCCTGGGTAGAATATCATTATTTTCAGTGGTCCCTGGGTAGAATATCATTATTTACAGTGGTCCCTGGGCAGTATATCATTATTTACAGTGGTCCCTGGGTACTACATCCGTACCTACAATGGTCCCTGGGGATGATATCATTATTTACAGTAGTCCCTGGGTAGAATATCATTATTTACAGTGGTCCCTGGGTAGAATATCATTATTTTCGGTGGTCCTTGGATAGAATATCATTATTTACAGTGGTCCCTGGGCTGTATCTCATTATTTACAGTGGTCCCTGGGTAGAATATCATTATTAACAGCGTCCCTGCGTAGAATGTCAATATTTACAGTGGTCCCTGGGTAGAATATCATTATTTTCAGTGGTCCCTGGGTAGAATATCATTATTTACAGTGGTCCCTGGGCAGTATATCATTATTTACAGTGGTCCCTGGGTACTACATCCGTACCTACAATGGTCCCTGGGGATGATATCATTATTTACAGTAGTCCCTGCGTAGAATATCATTATTTACAGTGGTCCCTGGGTAGAATATCATTATTTTCGGTGGTCCTTGGGTAGAATATCATTATTTACAGTGGTCCCTGGGCAGTATATCATTATTTACAGTGGTCCCTGGGTAGAAAAGCATTATTTACAGTGGTCCCTGGGTAGAATATCATTATTTACAATGCTCCCTGGGCAGCATATTATTATTTACGGTGGTTCCTGTGTAGAATATCATTACTTACAGTGGTCCCTGGGTAGAATATCATTAATTACAGTGGTACCTGGCAGAATATCATTATTTACAGTGGTTCCTGTGTAGAATATCATTATTTACAGTGGTCCCTGGTCAGTATATCATTATTTAATGTGGTTCCTGTGTAGATTATCTATATTTACAGTGGTCCCTGGGCAGTATATCATTGTTTACAGTGATTCCTGGGTAGAATATCATTATTTACAGTGGTCCCTTGGTAGTGTATCATTATTTACTGTGGTCCGTGGTTATATGTCATTATTTACAGTGGTCCCTGGGTAGTATATCATTATTTACTGTGTCCCAGGTGAGAATATCATTATTTACAGAGGTCCCTCGGAAGTATCTCATTATTTACAGTTGTCTCTGGGTAGTATATCCGTATCTACAATTGTCCCTGGGTATTACATCATTATTTACTGTGGTCCCTGGGGAGAATATCATTATTTGCAATGGTCCCTGAGTGGTGTATCAGTATCTACAATGGTGCCTGGGTATTGTCTCATTATTTACAGTGGTCCCTGGGTAGAATAGCAGTATTTACAGTGATCCCTGTATAGAATATCATTATTTACAGTGGTCCCTGGGCAGTATATCATTATTTACAGTGGTTCCTGTGTAGAATATCATTATTTACTGCGGTCCCTGGGTAGAATATCATTATTTACAGTGGTCCCTGGGTAGAATATCATTATTTACAGTGGTCCCTGGGTAGAATATCATTATTTACAGTGGTCCCTGAGTAGAATATCATTATTTACAGTGGTCCCTGGGAACAATATCATTATTAACAGCGGTCCCTGGGTAGTATATCATGATTTACAGTGGTCCCTGGGAAGAATATCATTATTTACAGTGGTCCCTGGGCAGTATATCATTATTTACAGTGGCCCCTGGGAGGAATATCATTATTTACAGTGGTACCTGGGAAGTATCTCATTATTTACAGTTGTAACTGGGTAGTATATCCGTATCTACAATGGTCCCTGGGTATTATATCATTATTTACTGTGGTCACTGGGGAGAATATCAACGGTCCCTGGGTAGAATACCATTATTTACAGTGGTCCGTGGGTAGAATATCCTTATTTACAGTGGTCCCTGGGCAGTATATCATTATTTACAGTGGTTCCTGTGTAGAATATCATTATTTACAGTGGTCCCTGTGCAGTATATCATTATTTACAGTGGTCCATGGGTAGAATTTCATTATTTATAGTTGTCCCTGAGTGGTATATCATTATCTACAATGGTCCCTGAGTATTATCTCATTATTTACAGTGGTCCCTGGGTAGAATATCAGTATTTACAGTGGTTCCTGGGTAGAATATCATTATTTACAGTGGTCCGTGGGTAGTATATCATTATTTACAGTGGTCTCTGGGCAGAATATCATTCTTTACAGTGGTCCCTGCGCAGTATATCATTATTTACAGTGTTCCCTGGGCAGTATATCATTCTTTACAGTGGTCCTTGGTTAGAATATCATTATTTACAGTGCTCCCTGGGTAGAATATCATTATATTCAGCGGTACCAGGATGGTAAATCATTATTTCCAGTGGTCCCTGGGTTGTATATCATTATGTACTGTGGTCCCTGTGTAGTATATCATTATTTACACTGGTAACTGGGTTGTATACTATTATTTATAGTGGCCTTGGATAGGTATCATCTTTTATAGTGGTGACTGGGTAGTATTTCATTAGTGACAGTGGTTCCTGGGTAATATGTCCATATTTACTGTGGTTCCTGAGCAGTATGTCATTATTTCCAGTGGTTCCTGGGTGGAATATCATTATTTACTGTGGTCCCTGGGCAGTATATCATTATTTACAGTGATCCCAGCGTAGATTATTATCATTTGCAGTGTTACATTGGTAGGATAGCATTTTTTAAACGGGTCCCTGAGTAGTATCTCATTATTTACAGTGTCCCTGGGAAGCATATCGTTATTTACTGTGGTCCCTGTGAATTATATCATTATGCACAGTGGTCCCTGGGGAGAATAACATTATATACAGCGGTCCCTGGTTAGTAAATCATTATTTATAGTCGTCCCTGTGTAGTATATCATTATTTACATTTGTCCCTGGGTAGTATACCATTATTTACAGAGGCCTTGGATAGGTATCATCTTTTACAGTGGTGACTGGGTAGTATTTCATTAGTGACAGTGGTTCCTGGGTAATATGTCCATATTTACTGTGGTTCCTGAGCAGTATGTCATTATCTACTGTGGTCCCTGGGTAGAAAATCATTATTTACAATGGTCCCTGAGTGGTATATCAGTATCTACAATGGTCCCTGGAATGTATATAATTATTTACAGTGGTGCCTGGGTAGAATATCGTTATTTACAGTGGTCCCTGAGTGGTATATCAGTATCTACAATGGTCCCTGGGCAGTATATCATTATTTACAGTGGTTTCTGTGTAGAATATCTATATTTACAGTGATCCCTGGATAGAATATCATTATTTACAGTGGTCCCTTGGTCGTGTATCATTATTTACAGTGTCCCTGGGAAGCATATCGTTATTTACTGTGGTCCCTGTGAAGTATATCATTATGCACAGTGGTCCCTGGGGAGAATAACATTATATACAGTGGTCCCTGGTTAGTAAATCATTATTTATAGTCGTCCCTGTGTAGTATATCATTATTTACATTTGTCCCTGGGTAGTATACCATTATTTACAGAGGCCTTGGATAGGTATCATCTTTTACAGTGGTGACTGGGTAGTATTTTATTAGTGACAGTGGTTCCTGGGTAATATGTCCATATTTACTGTGGTTCCTGAGCAGTATGGCATTATCTACTGTGGTCGCTGGGTAGTATATCATTATTTACAGTGGTTCCTGTGAAGAATATAATTATTTACAGTGGTCCCTGGGTAGTATATCATTATTTACATTGGTCCCTGGTTAGCATATCATTATTTACAGTGACTCTAGGTAGAATGTCATTATTTACAGTGGTCCCTGGGAAGTATCTCATTATTTACAGTTGTCTCTGGGTTGTATATCCGTATATACAATGGTCCCTGGGTATTATATCATTACTTACTGTGGTCCCTGGGGAGAATATCATTATTTACAGTGGTCCCTGGGAGGAATAGCAATATTTACCATGTTCCCTGGGTAGAATATCGTTATTTACAGTGGTCCCTGGGCAGTATAGCATAGTTTACAGTGGTTCCTGTGTAGAATATCATTATTTACAGTGGTCTCCGGGCAGTATATCATTATTTACAGTGGTTCCTGTGTAGAATATCATTATTTACAGTGGTCCCTGTGTAGAATAACATTATTTTCAGTGGTCCCTGGGTGGAATATCATTATTTACAGTGGTCCCTGAGTAGAATATCATTATTTTCGGTGGTCCCTGGGTAGAATATCATTATTTACAGTGGTACCTGGGCAGTATATCATTATTTACAGTGGTCCCTGGGTAGAAAAGCATTATTTACAGTGATCCCTGGGTAGAATATCATTATTTACAATGCTCCCTGGGCAGTATATTATTATTTACAGTGGTTCCTGTGTAGAATATCATTATTTACAGTGGTCCCTGGGTAGAATATCATTAATTACAGTGGTACCTGGCAGAATATCATTATTTACAGTGGTTCCTGTGTAGAATATCATTATTTACAGTGGTCCCTGGTCAGTATATCATTATTTAATGTGGTTCCTGTGTAGATTATCTATATTTACAGTGGTCCCTGGGCAGTATATCATTATTTACAGTGATTCCTGGGTAGAATATCATTATTTACAGTGGTCCCTTGGTAGTGTATCATTATTTACTGTGGTCCGTGGGTAGTATGTCATTATTTACAGTGGTCCCTGGGTAGTATATCATTATTTACAGTGTCCCAGGTGAGAATATCATTATTTACAGAGGTCCCTCGGAAGTATCTCATTATTTACAGTTGTCTCTGGGTAGTATATCCGTATCTACAATTGTCCCTGGGTATTACATCATTATTTACTGTGGTCCCTGGGGAGAATATCATTATTTGCAATGGTCCCTGAGTGGTGTATCAGTATCTACAATGGTGCCTGGGTATTGTCTCATTATTTACAGTGGTCCCTGGGTAGAATAGCAGTATTTACAGTGATCCCTGTATAGAATATCATTATTTACAGTGGTCCCTGGGCAGTATATCATTATTTACAGTAGTTCCTGTGTAGAATATCATTATTTACTGCGGTCCCTGGGTAGAATATCATTATTTACCGTGGTCCCTGGGTAGAATATCATTATTTACAGTGGTCCCTGGGTAGAATATCATTATTTACAGTGGTCCCTGAGTAGAATATCATTATTTACAGTGGTCCCTGGGAACAATATCATTATTAACAGCGGTCCCTGGGTAGTATATCATGATTTACAGTCGTCCCTGGGAAGAATATCATTATTTACAGTGGTCCCTGGGCAGTATATCATTATTTACAGTGGTCCCTGGGAGGAATATCATTATTTACAGTGGTACCTGGGAAGTATCTCATTATTTACAGTTGTCTCTGGGTAGTATATCCGTATCTACAATGGTCCCTGGGTATTATATCATTATTTACTGTGGTCACTGGGGAGAATATCAACGGTCCCTGGGTAGAATACCATTATTTACAGTGGTCCGTGGGTAGAATATCATTATTTACAGTGGTCCCTGGGCAGTATATCATTATTTACAGTGGTTCCTGTGTAGAATATCATTATTTACAGTGGTCCCTGTGCAGTATATCATTATTTACAGTGGTCCATGGGTAGAATATCATTATTTATAGTTGTCCCTGAGTGGTATATCATTATCTACAATGGTCCCTGGGTATTATCTCATTATTTACAGTGGTCCCTGGGTAGAATATCAGTATTTACAGTGGTTCCTGGGTAGAATATCAGTATTTACGGTGGTCCGTGGGTAGTATATCATTATTTACAGTGGTCTCTGGGCAGAATATCATTCTTTACAGTGGTCCCTGCGCAGTATTTCATTATTTCCAGTGGTCCCTGTGCAGTATATCATTATTTACACTGGGCTATGGGTGTTATATCATTATTTAGAGTGGTCCCTGGGTAGGATATAATTATTTACAGTGGTCCCTGGGTAGTTTATCATTATTAGTGTGGGCCCTGGGAAGTATCACATTATTTACAGTTGTCTCTGGGTAGTATATCCGTATCTACAATGGTTCGGCACAACATCGTATGCCGAAGGGCCTGTTCTGTGCTGTATTTTCTATGTTCTATGTTCTATGTTCTATGTTCTATGGTCCCTGGGTATTATATCATTATTTACTGTTGTCACTGGGGAGAATATCATTATTTACAGTGGTCCCTGGGAAGTATCCCATTATTTACAGTTGTCTCTGGGTAATATATCCGTATCCACAATGGTCCCTGGGTATTAGATCATTATTTACTGTGGACCCTGGGGAGAATATCATTATTTACAGTGGTCCCTGGGTAGAGTATCATTATTTACCGTGTTCCCTGGGTAGAATGTCATTATTTACAGTGGCCCCTGGGTGGAATATCATTATTTACAGTGGTCCCTGGGCAGTACATCATTATTTACAGTGTTCCCTGGGCAGTATATCATTCTTTACAGTGGTCCTTGGTTAGAATATCATTATTTACAGTGCTCCCTGGGTAGAATATCATTATATTCAGCGGTACCAGGATGGTAAATCATTATTTCCAGTGGTCCCTGGGTTGTATATCATTATGTACTGTGGTCCCTGTGGAGTATATCATTATTCTCCTGGGGAGAATAACATTATATACATCGGTCCCTGGTTAGTAAATCATTATTTATAGTCGTCCCTGTGTAGTATATCATTATTTACATTTGTCCCTGGGTATTATACCATTATTTACAGAGGCCTTGGATAAGTATCATCTTTTACAGTGGTGACTGGGTAGTATTTCATTAGTGACAGTGGTTCCTGGGTAATATGTCCATATTTACTGTGGTTCCTGAGCAGTATGTCAGTATCTACTGTGGTCCCTGGGTAGAAAATCATTATTTACAATGGTCCCTGAGTGGTATATCAGTATCTACAATGGTCCCTGGGATGTATATAATTATTTACAGTGGTGCCTGGGTAGAATATCGTTATTTACAGTGGTCCCTGAGTGGTATATCAGTATCTACAATGGTCCCTGGGCAGTATATCATTATTTACAGTGGTCTCTGTGTAGAATATCTATATTTACAGTGATCCCTGGATAGAATATCATTATTTACAGTGGTCCCTTGGTCGTGTATCATTATTTACAGTGGTCCCTGGGTAGTATATCATTATTTACAGTGGTTCCTGTGAAGAATATCATTATTTACTGCGGTCCCTGGGTAGAATATCATTATTTACAGTGGTCCCTGGGTAGAATATCATTATTTACAGTGGTCCCTGTGTAGAATATCATTATTTACAGTGGTCCCTGAGTAGAATATCATTATTTACAGTGGTCCCTGGGAACAATATCATTATTAACAGCGGTCCCTGGGTAGTATATCATGATTTACAGTGGTCCCTGGGAAGGATATCATTATTTACAGTGGTCCCTGGGCAGTATATCATTATTTACAGTGGTCCCTGGGAGGAATATCATTATTTACAGTGGTACCTGGGAAGTATCTCATTATTTACAGTTGTCTCTGGGTAGTATATCCGTATCTACAATGGTCCCTGGGTATTATATCATTATTTACTGTGGTCACTGGGGAGAATATCAACGGTCCCTGGGTTGAATACCATTATTTACAGTGGTCCGTGGGTAGAATATCATTATTTACAGTGGTCCCTGGGCAGTATATCATTATTTACAGTGGTTCCTGTGTAGAATATCATTATTTACAGTGGTCCCTGTGCAGTATATCATTATTTACAGTGGTCCATGGGTAGAATATCATTATTTATAGTTGTCCCTGAGTGGTATATCATTATCTACAATGGTCCCTGGGTATTATCTCATTATTTACAGTGGTCCCTGGGTAGAATATCAGTATTTACAGTGGTTCCTGGGTAGAATATCAGTATTTACAGTGGTCCGTGGGTAGTATATCATTATTTACAGTGGTCTCTGGGCAGAATATCATTCTTTACAGTGGTCCCTGCGCAGTATTTCATTATTTTCAGTGGTCCCTGTGCAGTATATCATTATTTACACTGGGCTATGGGTGTTATATCATTATTTACACTGGTCCCGGGGTAGAATATCACTATTTACTGTTGTCCCTGGGTAGAATATCATTATTAAAACTGGTCCCTGTGCTGTATATCATTATTTACTGTTGTCCCTGGGCGGCATTTCATTATTTAGAGTGGTCCCTGTGCAGTATTTCGTTATTTTCAGTGGTCCCTGGGTAGGATATAATTATTTACAGTGGTCCCTGGGTAGTTTATCATTATTAGTGTGGGCCCTGGGAAGTATCACATTATTTACAGTTGTCTCTGGGTAGTATATCCGTATCTACAATGGTTCGGCACAACATCATGGGCCGAAGGGCCTGTTCTGTGCTGTATTTTCTATGTTCTATGTTCTATGTTCTATGTTCTATGGTCCCTGGGTATTATATCATTATTTACTGTTGTCACTGGGGAGAATATCATTATTTACAGTGGTCCCTGGGAAGTATCTCATTATTTACAGTTGTCTCTGGGTAATATATCCGTATCCACAATGGTCCCTGGGTATTAGATCATTATTTACTGTGGACCCTGGGGAGAATATCATTATTTCCAGTGGTCCCTGGGTAGAATGTCATTATTTACAGTGGCCCCTGGGTGGAATATCATTATTTACAGTGGTCCCTGGGCAGTATATCATTATTTACAGTGTTCCCTGTGCAGTATATCATTCTTTCCAGTGGTCCTTGGTTAGAATATCATTATTTACAGTGCTCCCTGGGTAGAATATCATTATATTCAGCGGTACCAGGATGGTAAATCATTATTTCCAGTGGTCCCTGGGTTGTATATCATTATTTACACTGGTAACTGGGTTGTATACTATTATTCATAGTGGCCTTGGATAGGTATCATCTTTTATAGTGGTGACTGGGTAGTATTTCATTAGTGACAGTGGTTTCTGGGTAATATGTCCATATTTACTGTGGTTCCTGAGCAGTATGTCATTATTTCCAGTGGTTCCTGGGTGGAATATCATTATTTACTGTGGTCCCTGGGCAGTATATCATTATTTACAGTGATCCCAGCGTAGATTATTATCATTTGCAGTGTTCCATTGGTAGGATAGCATTTTTTAAACGGGTCCCTGAGTAGTATCTCATTATTTACAGTGTCCCTGGGAAGCATATCGTTATTTACTGTGGTCCCTGTGAAGTATATCATTATGCACAGTGGTCCCTGGGGAGAATAACATTATATACAGCGGTCCCTGGTTAGTAAATCATTATTTATAGTCGTCCCTGTGTAGTATATCATTATTTACATTTGTCCCTGGGTAGTATACCATTATTTACAGAGGCCTTGGATAGGTATCATCTTTTACAGTGGTGACTGGGTAGTATTTCATTAGTGACAGTGGTTCCTGGGTAATATGTCCATATTTACTGTGGTTCCTGAGCAGTATGTCATTATCTACTGTGGTCCCTGGGTAGAAAATCATTATTTACAATGGTCCCTGAGTGGTATATCAGTATCTACAATGGTCCCTGGGATGTATTTGATTATTTACAGTGGTCCCTGGGTAGAATATCGTTATTTACAGTGGTCCCTGAGTGGTATATCAGTATCTACAATGGTCCCTGGGCAGTATATCACTATTTACAGTGGTTTCTGTGTAGAATATCTATATTTACAGTGATCCCTGGATAGAATATCATTATTTACAGCGGTCCCTTGGTCGTGTATCATTATTTACAGTGGTCCCTGGGTAGTATATCATTATTTACAGTGGTTCCTGTGAAGAATATCATTATTTACAGTGGTCCCTGGGTAGTATATCATTATTTACAGTGGTCCCTGGTTAGCATATCATTATTTACAGTGACTCTAGGTAGAATGTCATTATTTACAGTGGTCCCTGGGAAGTATCTCATTATTTACAGTTGTCTCTGGGTTGTATATCCGTATATACAATGGTCCCTGGGTATTATATCATTACTTACTGTGGTCCCTGGGGAGAATATAATTATTTACAATTGTCCCTGAGTGGTATATCCGTATCCACAATGGTCCTTGGGTGTTTTCTCATTATTTACTGTGGTCCCTGCGTAGAATATCATTATTTACAGTGGTCCCTGGGAAGAATAGCAATATTTACCATGTTCCCTGGGAAGAATATCGGTATTTACAGTGGTCCCTGGGCAGTATATCATAGTTTACAGTGGTTCCTGTGTAGAATATCATTATTTACAGTGGTCCCCGGGCAGTATATCATTATTTACAGTGGTTCCTGTGTAGAATATTATTATTTACAGTGGTCCCTGTGTAGAATAACATTATTTTCAGTGGTCCCTGGGTGGAATATCATTATTTACAGTGGTCCCTGAGCAGTATATCATTATTTACAGTGGTCCCTGTATAGAATATCATTATTTACAGTGGACCAATGGCAGTATATCATAATTTATAGTAGTTCCTGTGTAGAATATCTATATTTACTGTGGTCCCTGGGCAGTATATCATTATTTACAGTGGTTCCTGTGTAGAATATCTATATTTACAGTGGTCCCTGGGCTGTATATCATTATTTACAGTGGTCCCTGGGTAGAATATCATTATTTTCTGTGGTCCCTGGGTAGAATATCATTATTTACAGTGGTCCCTGGGCAGAATATCATTATTTACAGTGGTCCCTGGGTACTACATCCGTACCTACAATGGTCCCTGGGGATGTTATCATTATTTACAGTAGTCCCTGGGTAGAATATCATTATTTACAGTGGTCCCTGGGGAGAATATCATTATTTTCGGTGGTCCCTGGGTAGAATATCATTATTTACAGTGGTCCCTGGGCAGTATATCATTATTTACAGTGGTCCCTGGTAGAAAAGCATTATTTACAGTGGTCCCTGGGTAGAATATCATTATTTACAGTGCTCCCTGGGCAGTATATTATTATTTTCAGTGGTTCCTGTGTAGAATATCATTATTTACAGTGGTCCCTGGGTAGAATATCATTAATTACAGTGGTACCTGCCAGAATATCATTATTTACAATGATTCCTGTGTAGAATATCATTATTTACAGTGGTCCCTGGTCAGTATATCATTATTTAAAGTGGTTCCTGTGTAGATTATCTATACTTACAGTGGTCCCTGGGCTGCATATCATTATTTACAGTGGTTCCTGGGTAGAATATCATTATTTACAGTGGTCCCTTGGTAGTGTATCATTATTAACTGTGGTCCGTGGGTAGTATGTCATTATTTACAGTGGTCCCTCGGAAGTATCTCATTATTTACAGTTGTCTCTGGGTAGTATATCCGTATCTACAATTGTCCCTGGGTATTATATCATTATTTACTGTGGTCCCTGGGGAGAATATCATTATTTGCAATGGTCCCTGAGTGGTATATCAGTATCTTCAATGGTGCCTGGGTATTGTCTCATTATTCACAGTGGTTCCTGGGTAGAATAGCAGTATTTACAGTGATCCCTGTATAGAATATCATTATTTACAATGGTCCCTGGGCAGTATATCATTATTTACAGTGGTTCCTGTGTAGAATATCATTATTTACTGTGGTCCCTGGGTAGAATATCATTATTTACAGTGGTCCCTGGGTAGAATATCATTATTTACAGTGGTCCCTGGGTAGAATATCATTATTTACAGTGGTCCCTGGGAACAATATCATTATTAACAGCGGTCCCTGGGTAGTATATCATGATTTACAGTGGTCCCTGGGTAGAATATCATTATTTACAGTGGTCCCTGGGCAGTATATCATTATTTACAGTGGTCCCTGGGAGGAATATTATTATTTATAGTGGTCCCTTGGTAGTGTATCATTATTTACAGAGTTCCCTGGGTAGTATATCATTATTTAGAGTGGTGCCTGGGTAGTATATCATTATTTACAGTTATCACTGGGGAGAATATCAACGGTCCCTGGGTAGAATACCATTATTTACAGTGGTCCGTGGGTAGAATATCATTATTTACAGTGGTCCCTGGGCAGTATATCATTATTTACAGTGGTTCCTGTGTAGAATATCATTATTTACAGTGGTCCCTGTGCAGTATATCATTATTTACAGTGGTCCATGGGTAGAATATCATTATTTATAGTTGTCCCTGAGTGGTATATCATTATCTACAATGGTCCCTGGGTATTGTCTCATTATTTACAGTGGTCCCTGGGTAGAATATCAGTATTTACAGTGATCCCTGGGTAGAATATCATTATTTGCAGTGGTCCCTGGGTAGAATATCATTATTTACAGTGGTTCCTGGGTAGAATATCATTATTTACAGTGGTCCGTGGGTAGGATATCATTATTTACAGTGGTCTCTGGGCAGAATATCATTCTTTACAGTGGTCCCTGCGCAGTATTTCATTATTTTCAGTGGTCCCTGTGCAGTATATCATTATTTGCACTGGGCTATGGGTGTTATATCATTATTTACACTGGTTCCGGGGTAGAATATCACTATTTACTGTTGTCTCTGGGTAGAACATCATTATTAAAACTGGTCCCTGTGCTGTATATCATTATTTACTGTTGTCCCTGGGCGGCATATCATTATTTAGAGTGGTCCCTGGGCAGTATTTCGTTATTTTCAGTGGTCCCTGGGTAGGATATATTATTTACAGTGGTCCCTGGGTAGTTCATCATTATTACTTTGGTCCCTGGGAAGTATCACATTATTTACAGTTGTCTCTGGGTAGTATATCCGTCTCTACAATGGTTCGGCACAACATCGTGGGCCGAAGGGCCTGTTCTGTGCTGTATTTTCTATGTTCTATGTTCTATGTTCTATGTTCTATGGTCCCTGGGTATTATATCATTATTTACTGTTGTCACTGGGGAGAATATCATTATTTGCAATGGTCCCTGAGTGGTATACCAGTATCTACAATGGTGCCTCGGTATTGTCTCATTATTTACAGTGGTCCCTGGGTAGAATATAATTATTTACAGTGGTCCCTGGGTAGAGTATCATTATTTACCGTGGTCCCTGGGTAGAATGTCATTATTTACAGTGGCCCCTGGGTGGAATATCATTATTTACAGTGGTCCCTGGGCAGTATATTATTATTTACAGTGCTTCTGGGTAGAATATCATTATATAGAGTTGTCCCTGGGCAGTATATCATTATTTACAGTGGTTCCTGTGTAGAATATCTATATTTACAGTGGTCCCTGGGCTGTATATCATTATTTACAGTGGTCCCTGGGTAGAATATCATTATTTTCTGTGGTCCCTGGGTAGAATATCATTATTTACAGTGGTCCCTGGGCAGAATATCATTATTTACAGTGGTCCCTGGGTACTACATCCGTACCTACAATGGTCCCTGGGGATGATATCATTATTTACAGTAGTCCCTGGGTAGAATATCATTATTTACAGTGGTCCCTGGGGAGAATATCATTATTTTCGGTGGTCCCTGGGTAGAATATCATTATTTACAGTGGTCCCTGGGCAGTATATCATTATTTACAGTGGTCCCTGGGTAGAAAAGCATTATTTACAGTGGTCCCTGGGTAGAATATCATTATTTACAGTGCTCCCTGGGCAGTATATTATTATTTTCAGTGGTTCCTGTGTAGAATATCATTATTTACAGTGGTCCCTGGGTAGAATATCATTAATTACAGTGGTACCTGCCAGAATATCATTATTTACAATGATTCCTGTGTAGAATATCATTATTTACAGTGGTCCCTGGTCAGTATATCATTATTTAAAGTGGTTCCTGTGTAGATTATCTATACTTACAGTGGTCCCTGGGCTGTATATCATTATTTACAGTGGTTCCTGGGTAGAATATCATTATTTACAGTGGTCCCTTGGTAGTGTATCATTATTAACTGTGGTCCGTGGGTAGTATGTCATTATTTACAGTGGTCCCTCGGAAGTATCTCATTATTTACAGTTGTCTCTGGGTAGTATATCCGTATCTACAATTGTCCCTGGGTATTATATCATTATTTACTGTGGTCCCTGGGGAGAATATCATTATTTGCAATGGTCCCTGAGTGGTATATCAGTATCTTCAATGGTGCCTGGGTATTGTCTCATTATTCACAGTGGTTCCTGGGTAGAATAGCAGTATTTACAGTGATCCCTGTATAGAATATCATTATTTACAGTGGTCCCTGGGCAGTATATCATTATTTACAGTGGTTCCTGTGTAGAATATCATTATTTACTGTGGTCCCTGGGTAGAATATCATTATTTACAGTGGTCCCTGGGTAGAATATCATTATTTACAGTGGTCCCTGGGTAGAATATCATTATTTACAGTGGTCCCTGGGAACAATATCATTATTAACAGCGGTCCCTGGGTAGTATATCATGATTTACAGTGGTCCCTGGGTAGAATATCATTATTTACAGTGGTCCCTGGGCAGTATATCATTATTTACAGTGGTCCCTGGGAGGAATATTATTATTTATAGTGGTCCCTTGGTAGTGTATCATTATTTACAGAGTTCCCTGGGTAGTATATCATTATATAGAGTGGTGCCTGGGTAGTATATCATTATTTACAGTGGTCACTGGGGAGAATATCAACGGTCCCTGGGTAGAATACCATTATTTACAGTGGTCCGTGGGTAGAATATCATTATTACAGTGGTCCCTGGGCAGTATATCATTATTTACAGTGGTTCCTGTGTAGAATATCATTATTTACAGTGGTCCTTGTGTAGTATATCATTATTTACAGTGGTCCATGAGTAGAATATCATTATTTATAGTTGTCCCTGAGTGGTATATCATTATCTACAATGGTCCCTGGGTATTGTCTCATTATTTACAGTGGTCCCTGGGTAGAATATCAGTATTTACAGTGATCCCTGGGTAGAATATCATTATTTGCAGTGGTCCCTGGGTAGAATATCATTATTTACAGTGGTTCCTGGGTAGAATATCATTATTTACAGTGGTCCGTGGGTAGGATATCATTATTTACAGTGGTCTCTGGGCAGAATATCATTCTTTACAGTGGTCCCTGCGCAGTATTTCATTATTTTCAGTGGTCCCTGTGCAGTATATCATTATTTACACTGGGCTATGGGTGTTATATCATTATTTACACTGGTCCCGGGGTAGAATATCACTATTTACTGTTGTCTCTGGGTAGAATATCATTATTAAAACTGGTCCCTGTGCTGTATATCATTATTTACTGTTGTCCCTGGGCGGCATATCATTATTTAGAGTGGTCCCTGGGCAGTATTTCGTTATTTTCAGTGGTCCCTGGGTAGGATATAATTATTTACAGTGGTCCCTGGGTAGTTCATCATTATTAGTGTGGTCCCTGGGAAGTATCACATTATTTACAGTTGTCTCTGGGTAGTATATCCGTCTCTACAATGGTTCGGCACAACATCGTGGGCCGAAGGGCCTGTTCTGTGCTGTATTTTCTATGTTCTATGTTCTATGTTCTATGTTCTATGGTCCCTGGGTATTATATCATTATTTACTGTTGTCACTGAGGAGAATATCATTATTTGCAATGGTCCCTGAGTGGTATACCAGTATCTACAATGGTGCCTCGGTATTGTCTCATTGTTTACAGTGGTCCCTGGGTAGAATATAATTATTTACAGTGGTCCCTGGGTAGAGTATCATTATTTACCGTGGTCCCTGGGTAGAATGTCATTATTTACAGTGGCCCCTGGGTGGAATATCATTATTTACAGTGGTCCCTGGGCAGTATATCATTATTTACAGTGCTTCTGGGTAGAATATCATTATACAGAGTTGTCCCTGGGCAGTATATCATTATTTACAGTGGTTCCTGTGTAGAATATCATTATTTACAGTGGTCCCTGGGCAGTATATCATTATTGACAGTGGTTCCTGTGTAGAATACCTGTATTTACAGTGGTCCCCGGGCAGTATATCATTATTTACAGTGGTTCCTGTGTAGAATATTATTATTTACAGTGGTCCCTGTGTAGAATAACATTATTTTCAGTGGTCCCTGGGTGGAATATCATTATTTACAGTGGTCCCTGAGCAGTATATCATTATTTACAGTGGTCCCTGTATAGAATATCATTATTTACAGTGGACCAATGGCAGTATATCATAATTTATAGTAGTTCCTGTGTAGAATATCTATATTTACTGTGGTCCCTGGGCAGTATATCATTATTTACAGTGGTTCCTGTGTAGAATATCTATATTTACAGTGGTCCCTGGGCTGTATATCATTATTTACAGTGGTCCCTGGGTAGAATATCATTATTTTCTGTGGTCCCTGGGTAGAATATCATTATTTACAGTGGTCCCTGGGCAGAATATCATTATTTACAGTGGTCCCTGGGTACTACATCCGTACCTACAATGGTCCCTGGGGATGTTATCATTATTTACAGTAGTCCCTGGGTAGAATATCATTATTTACAGTGGTCCCTGGGGAGAATATCATTATTTTCGGTGGTCCCTGGGTAGAATATCATTATTTACAGTGGTCCCTGGGCAGTATATCATTATTTACAGTGGTCCCTGGTAGAAAAGCATTATTTACAGTGGTCCCTGGGTAGAATATCATTATTTACTGTTGTCACTGGGGAGAATATCATTATTTGCAATGGTCCCTGAGTGGTATACCAGTATCTACAATGGTGCCTCGGTATTGTCTCATTATTTACAGTGGTCCCTGGGTAGAATATAATTATTTACAGTGGTCCCTGGGTAGAGTATCATTATTTACCGTGGTCCCTGGGTAGAATGTCATTATTTACAGTGGCCCCTGGGTGGAATATCATTATTTACAGTGGTCCCTGGGCAGTATATTATTATTTACAGTGCTTCTGGGTAGAATATCATTATATAGAGTTGTCCCTGGGCAGTATATCATTATTTACAGTGGTTCCTGTGTAGAATATCTATATTTACAGTGGTCCCTGGGCTGTATATCATTATTTACAGTGGTCCCTGGGTAGAATATCATTATTTTCTGTGGTCCCTGGGTAGAATATCATTATTTACAGTGGTCCCTGGGCAGAATATCATTATTTACAGTGGTCCCTGGGTACTACATCCGTACCTACAATGGTCCCTGGGGATGATATCATTATTTACAGTAGTCCCTGGGTAGAATATCATTATTTACAGTGGTCCCTGGGGAGAATATCATTATTTTCGGTGGTCCCTGGGTAGAATATCATTATTTACAGTGGTCCCTGGGCAGTATATCATTATTTACAGTGGTCCCTGGGTAGAAAAGCATTATTTACAGTGGTCCCTGGGTAGAATATCATTATTTACAGTGCTCCCTGGGCAGTATATTATTATTTTCAGTGGTTCCTGTGTAGAATATCATTATTTACAGTGGTCCCTGGGTAGAATATCATTAATTACAGTGGTACCTGCCAGAATATCATTATTTACAATGATTCCTGTGTAGAATATCATTATTTACAGTGGTCCCTGGTCAGTATATCATTATTTAAAGTGGTTCCTGTGTAGATTATCTATACTTACAGTGGTCCCTGGGCTGTATATCATTATTTACAGTGGTTCCTGGGTAGAATATCATTATTTACAGTGGTCCCTTGGTAGTGTATCATTATTAACTGTGGTCCGTGGGTAGTATGTCATTATTTACAGTGGTCCCTCGGAAGTATCTCATTATTTACAGTTGTCTCTGGGTAGTATATCCGTATCTACAATTGTCCCTGGGTATTATATCATTATTTACTGTGGTCCCTGGGGAGAATATCATTATTTGCAATGGTCCCTGAGTGGTATATCAGTATCTTCAATGGTGCCTGGGTATTGTCTCATTATTCACAGTGGTTCCTGGGTAGAATAGCAGTATTTACAGTGATCCCTGTATAGAATATCATTATTTACAGTGGTCCCTGGGCAGTATATCATTATTTACAGTGGTTCCTGTGTAGAATATCATTATTTACTGTGGTCCCTGGGTAGAATATCATTATTTACAGTGGTCCCTGGGTAGAATATCATTATTTACAGTGGTCCCTGGGTAGAATATCATTATTTACAGTGGTCCCTGGGAACAATATCATTATTAACAGCGGTCCCTGGGTAGTATATCATGATTTACAGTGGTCCCTGGGTAGAATATCATTATTTACAGTGGTCCCTGGGCAGTATATCATTATTTACAGTGGTCCCTGGGAGGAATATTATTATTTATAGTGGTCCCTTGGTAGTGTATCATTATTTACAGAGTTCCCTGGGTAGTATATCATTATATAGAGTGGTGCCTGGGTAGTATATCATTATTTACAGTGGTCACTGGGGAGAATATCAACGGTCCCTGGGTAGAATACCATTATTTACAGTGGTCCGTGGGTAGAATATCATTATTACAGTGGTCCCTGGGCAGTATATCATTATTTACAGTGGTTCCTGTGTAGAATATCATTATTTACAGTGGTCCTTGTGTAGTATATCATTATTTACAGTGGTCCATGAGTAGAATATCATTATTTATAGTTGTCCCTGAGTGGTATATCATTATCTACAATGGTCCCTGGGTATTGTCTCATTATTTACAGTGGTCCCTGGGTAGAATATCAGTATTTACAGTGATCCCTGGGTAGAATATCATTATTTGCAGTGGTCCCTGGGTAGAATATCATTATTTACAGTGGTTCCTGGGTAGAATATCATTATTTACAGTGGTCCGTGGGTAGGATATCATTATTTACAGTGGTCTCTGGGCAGAATATCATTCTTTACAGTGGTCCCTGCGCAGTATTTCATTATTTTCAGTGGTCCCTGTGCAGTATATCATTATTTACACTGGGCTATGGGTGTTATATCATTATTTACACTGGTCCCGGGGTAGAATATCACTATTTACTGTTGTCTCTGGGTAGAATATCATTATTAAAACTGGTCCCTGTGCTGTATATCATTATTTACTGTTGTCCCTGGGCGGCATATCATTATTTAGAGTGGTCCCTGGGCAGTATTTCGTTATTTTCAGTGGTCCCTGGGTAGGATATAATTATTTACAGTCGTCCCTGGGTAGTTCATCATTATTAGTGTGGTCCCTGGGAAGTATCACATTATTTACAGTTGTCTCTGGGTAGTATATCCGTCTCTACAATGGTTCGGCACAACATCGTGGGCCGAAGGGCCTGTTCTGTGCTGTATTTTCTATGTTCTATGTTCTATGTTCTATGTTCTATGGTCCCTGGGTATTATATCATTATTTACTGTTGTCACTGAGGAGAATATCATTATTTGCAATGGTCCCTGAGTGGTATACCAGTATCTACAATGGTGCCTCGGTATTGTCTCATTGTTTACAGTGGTCCCTGGGTAGAATATAATTATTTACAGTGGTCCCTGGGTAGAGTATCATTATTTACCGTGGTCCCTGGGTAGAATGTCATTATTTACAGTGGCCCCTGGGTGGAATATCATTATTTACAGTGGTCCCTGGGCAGTATATCATTATTTACAGTGCTTCTGGGTAGAATATCATTATACAGAGTTGTCCCTGGGCAGTATATCATTATTTACAGTGGTTCCTGTGTAGAATATCATTATTTACAGTGGTCCCTGGGCAGTATATCATTATTGACAGTGGTTCCTGTGTAGAATACCTGTATTTACAGTGGTCCCCGGGCAGTATATCATTATTTACAGTGGTTCCTGTGTAGAATATTATTATTTACAGTGGTCCCTGTGTAGAATAACATTATTTTCAGTGGTCCCTGGGTGGAATATCATTATTTACAGTGGTCCCTGAGCAGTATATCATTATTTACAGTGGTCCCTGTATAGAATATCATTATTTACAGTGGACCAATGGCAGTATATCATAATTTATAGTAGTTCCTGTGTAGAATATCTATATTTACTGTGGTCCCTGGGCAGTATATCATTATTTACAGTGGTTCCTGTGTAGAATATCTATATTTACAGTGGTCCCTGGGCTGTATATCATTATTTACAGTGGTCCCTGGGTAGAATATCATTATTTTCTGTGGTCCCTGGGTAGAATATCATTATTTACAGTGGTCCCTGGGCAGAATATCATTATTTACAGTGGTCCCTGGGTACTACATCCGTACCTACAATGGTCCCTGGGGATGTTATCATTATTTACAGTAGTCCCTGGGTAGAATATCATTATTTACAGTGGTCCCTGGGGAGAATATCATTATTTTCGGTGGTCCCTGGGTAGAATATCATTATTTACAGTGGTCCCTGGGCAGTATATCATTATTTACAGTGGTCCCTGGTAGAAAAGCATTATTTACAGTGGTCCCTGGGTAGAATATCATTATTTACAGTGCTCCCTGGGCAGTATATTATTATTTTCAGTGGTTCCTGTGTAGAATATCATTATTTACAGTGGTCCCTGGGTAGAATATCATTAATTACAGTGGTACCTGCCAGAATATCATTATTTACAATGATTCCTGTGTAGAATATCATTATTTACAGTGGTCCCTGGTCAGTATATCATTATTTAAAGTGGTTCCTGTGTAGATTATCTATACTTACAGTGGTCCCTGGGCTGCATATCATTATTTACAGTGGTTCCTGGGTAGAATATCATTATTTACAGTGGTCCCTTGGTAGTGTATCATTATTAACTGTGGTCCGTGGGTAGTATGTCATTATTTACAGTGGTCCCTCGGAAGTATCTCATTATTTACAGTTGTCTCTGGGTAGTATATCCGTATCTACAATTGTCCCTGGGTATTATATCATTATTTACTGTGGTCCCTGGGGAGAATATCATTATTTGCAATGGTCCCTGAGTGGTATATCAGTATCTTCAATGGTGCCTGGGTATTGTCTCATTATTCACAGTGGTTCCTGGGTAGAATAGCAGTATTTACAGTGATCCCTGTATAGAATATCATTATTTACAATGGTCCCTGGGCAGTATATCATTATTTACAGTGGTTCCTGTGTAGAATATCATTATTTACTGTGGTCCCTGGGTAGAATATCATTATTTACAGTGGTCCCTGGGTAGAATATCATTATTTACAGTGGTCCCTGGGTAGAATATCATTATTTACAGTGGTCCCTGGGAACAATATCATTATTAACAGCGGTCCCTGGGTAGTATATCATGATTTACAGTGGTCCCTGGGTAGAATATCATTATTTACAGTGGTCCCTGGGCAGTATATCATTATTTACAGTGGTCCCTGGGAGGAATATTATTATTTATAGTGGTCCCTTGGTAGTGTATCATTATTTACAGAGTTCCCTGGGTAGTATATCATTATTTAGAGTGGTGCCTGGGTAGTATATCATTATTTACAGTTATCACTGGGGAGAATATCAACGGTCCCTGGGTAGAATACCATTATTTACAGTGGTCCGTGGGTAGAATATCATTATTTACAGTGGTCCCTGGGCAGTATATCATTATTTACAGTGGTTCCTGTGTAGAATATCATTATTTACAGTGGTCCCTGTGCAGTATATCATTATTTACAGTGGTCCATGGGTAGAATATCATTATTTATAGTTGTCCCTGAGTGGTATATCATTATCTACAATGGTCCCTGGGTATTGTCTCATTATTTACAGTGGTCCCTGGGTAGAATATCAGTATTTACAGTGATCCCTGGGTAGAATATCATTATTTGCAGTGGTCCCTGGGTAGAATATCATTATTTACAGTGGTTCCTGGGTAGAATATCATTATTTACAGTGGTCCGTGGGTAGGATATCATTATTTACAGTGGTCTCTGGGCAGAATATCATTCTTTACAGTGGTCCCTGCGCAGTATTTCATTATTTTCAGTGGTCCCTGTGCAGTATATCATTATTTGCACTGGGCTATGGGTGTTATATCATTATTTACACTGGTCCCGGGGTAGAATATCACTATTTACTGTTGTCTCTGGGTAGAACATCATTATTAAAACTGGTCCCTGTGCTGTATATCATTATTTACTGTTGTCCCTGGGCGGCATATCATTATTTAGAGTGGTCCCTGGGCAGTATTTCGTTATTTTCAGTGGTCCCTGGGTAGGATATATTATTTACAGTGGTCCCTGGGTAGTTCATCATTATTACTTTGGTCCCTGGGAAGTATCACATTATTTACAGTTGTCTCTGGGTAGTATATCCGTCTCTACAATGGTTCGGCACAACATCGTGGGCCGAAGGGCCTGTTCTGTGCTGTATTTTCTATGTTCTATGTTCTATGTTCTATGTTCTATGGTCCCTGGGTATTATATCATTATTTACTGTTGTCACTGGGGAGAATATCATTATTTGCAATGGTCCCTGAGTGGTATACCAGTATCTACAATGGTGCCTCGGTATTGTCTCATTATTTACAGTGGTCCCTGGGTAGAATATAATTATTTACAGTGGTCCCTGGGTAGAGTATCATTATTTACCGTGGTCCCTGGGTAGAATGTCATTATTTACAGTGGCCCCTGGGTGGAATATCATTATTTACAGTGGTCCCTGGGCAGTATATTATTATTTACAGTGCTTCTGGGTAGAATATCATTATATAGAGTTGTCCCTGGGCAGTATATCATTATTTACAGTGGTTCCTGTGTAGAATATCTATATTTACAGTGGTCCCTGGGCTGTATATCATTATTTACAGTGGTCCCTGGGTAGAATATCATTATTTTCTGTGGTCCCTGGGTAGAATATCATTATTTACAGTGGTCCCTGGGCAGAATATCATTATTTACAGTGGTCCCTGGGTACTACATCCGTACCTACAATGGTCCCTGGGGATGATATCATTATTTACAGTAGTCCCTGGGTAGAATATCATTATTTACAGTGGTCCCTGGGGAGAATATCATTATTTTCGGTGGTCCCTGGGTAGAATATCATTATTTACAGTGGTCCCTGGGCAGTATATCATTATTTACAGTGGTCCCTGGGTAGAAAAGCATTATTTACAGTGGTCCCTGGGTAGAATATCATTATTTACAGTGCTCCCTGGGCAGTATATTATTATTTTCAGTGGTTCCTGTGTAGAATATCATTATTTACAGTGGTCCCTGGGTAGAATATCATTAATTACAGTGGTACCTGCCAGAATATCATTATTTACAATGATTCCTGTGTAGAATATCATTATTTACAGTGGTCCCTGGTCAGTATATCATTATTTAAAGTGGTTCCTGTGTAGATTATCTATACTTACAGTGGTCCCTGGGCTGTATATCATTATTTACAGTGGTTCCTGGGTAGAATATCATTATTTACAGTGGTCCCTTGGTAGTGTATCATTATTAACTGTGGTCCGTGGGTAGTATGTCATTATTTACAGTGGTCCCTCGGAAGTATCTCATTATTTACAGTTGTCTCTGGGTAGTATATCCGTATCTACAATTGTCCCTGGGTATTATATCATTATTTACTGTGGTCCCTGGGGAGAATATCATTATTTGCAATGGTCCCTGAGTGGTATATCAGTATCTTCAATGGTGCCTGGGTATTGTCTCATTATTCACAGTGGTTCCTGGGTAGAATAGCAGTATTTACAGTGATCCCTGTATAGAATATCATTATTTACAGTGGTCCCTGGGCAGTATATCATTATTTACAGTGGTTCCTGTGTAGAATATCATTATTTACTGTGGTCCCTGGGTAGAATATCATTATTTACAGTGGTCCCTGGGTAGAATATCATTATTTACAGTGGTCCCTGGGTAGAATATCATTATTTACAGTGGTCCCTGGGAACAATATCATTATTAACAGCGGTCCCTGGGTAGTATATCATGATTTACAGTGGTCCCTGGGTAGAATATCATTATTTACAGTGGTCCCTGGGCAGTATATCATTATTTACAGTGGTCCCTGGGAGGAATATTATTATTTATAGTGGTCCCTTGGTAGTGTATCATTATTTACAGAGTTCCCTGGGTAGTATATCATTATATAGAGTGGTGCCTGGGTAGTATATCATTATTTACAGTGGTCACTGGGGAGAATATCAACGGTCCCTGGGTAGAATACCATTATTTACAGTGGTCCGTGGGTAGAATATCATTATTACAGTGGTCCCTGGGCAGTATATCATTATTTACAGTGGTTCCTGTGTAGAATATCATTATTTACAGTGGTCCTTGTGTAGTATATCATTATTTACAGTGGTCCATGGGTAGAATATCATTATTTATAGTTGTCCCTGAGTGGTATATCATTATCTACAATGGTCCCTGGGTATTGTCTCATTATTTACAGTGGTCCCTGGGTAGAATATCAGTATTTACAGTGATCCCTGGGTAGAATATCATTATTTGCAGTGGTCCCTGGGTAGAATATCATTATTTACAGTGGTTCCTGGGTAGAATATCATTATTTACAGTGGTCCGTGGGTAGGATATCATTATTTACAGTGGTCTCTGGGCAGAATATCATTCTTTACAGTGGTCCCTGCGCAGTATTTCATTATTTTCAGTGGTCCCTGTGCAGTATATCATTATTTACACTGGGCTATGGGTGTTATATCATTATTTACACTGGTCCCGGGGTAGAATATCACTATTTACTGTTGTCTCTGGGTAGAATATCATTATTAAAACTGGTCCCTGTGCTGTATATCATTATTTACTGTTGTCCCTGGGCGGCATATCATTATTTAGAGTGGTCCCTGGGCAGTATTTCGTTATTTTCAGTGGTCCCTGGGTAGGATATAATTATTTACAGTGGTCCCTGGGTAGTTCATCATTATTAGTGTGGTCCCTGGGAAGTATCACATTATTTACAGTTGTCTCTGGGTAGTATATCCGTCTCTACAATGGTTCGGCACAACATCGTGGGCCGAAGGGCCTGTTCTGTGCTGTATTTTCTATGTTCTATGTTCTATGTTCTATGTTCTATGGTCCCTGGGTATTATATCATTATTTACTGTTGTCACTGAGGAGAATATCATTATTTGCAATGGTCCCTGAGTGGTATACCAGTATCTACAATGGTGCCTCGGTATTGTCTCATTGTTTACAGTGGTCCCTGGGTAGAATATAATTATTTACAGTGGTCCCTGGGTAGAGTATCATTATTTACCGTGGTCCCTGGGTAGAATGTCATTATTTACAGTGGCCCCTGGGTGGAATATCATTATTTACAGTGGTCCCTGGGCAGTATATCATTATTTACAGTGCTTCTGGGTAGAATATCATTATACAGAGTTGTCCCTGGGCAGTATATCATTATTTACAGTGGTTCCTGTGTAGAATATCATTATTTACAGTGGTCCCTGGGCAGTATATCATTATTGACAGTGGTTCCTGTGTAGAATACCTGTATTTACAGTGGTCCCCGGGCAGTATATCATTATTTACAGTGGTTCCTGTGTAGAATATTATTATTTACAGTGGTCCCTGTGTAGAATAACATTATTTTCAGTGGTCCCTGGGTGGAATATCATTATTTACAGTGGTCCCTGAGCAGTATATCATTATTTACAGTGGTCCCTGTATAGAATATCATTATTTACAGTGGACCAATGGCAGTATATCATAATTTATAGTAGTTCCTGTGTAGAATATCTATATTTACTGTGGTCCCTGGGCAGTATATCATTATTTACAGTGGTTCCTGTGTAGAATATCTATATTTACAGTGGTCCCTGGGCTGTATATCATTATTTACAGTGGTCCCTGGGTAGAATATCATTATTTTCTGTGGTCCCTGGGTAGAATATCATTATTTACAGTGGTCCCTGGGCAGAATATCATTATTTACAGTGGTCCCTGGGTACTACATCCGTACCTACAATGGTCCCTGGGGATGTTATCATTATTTACAGTAGTCCCTGGGTAGAATATCATTATTTACAGTGGTCCCTGGGGAGAATATCATTATTTTCGGTGGTCCCTGGGTAGAATATCATTATTTACAGTGGTCCCTGGGCAGTATATCATTATTTACAGTGGTCCCTGGTAGAAAAGCATTATTTACAGTGGTCCCTGGGTAGAATATCATTATTTACAGTGCTCCCTGGGCAGTATATTATTATTTTCAGTGGTTCCTGTGTAGAATATCATTATTTACAGTGGTCCCTGGGTAGAATATCATTAATTACAGTGGTACCTGCCAGAATATCATTATTTACAATGATTCCTGTGTAGAATATCATTATTTACAGTGGTCCCTGGTCAGTATATCATTATTTAAAGTGGTTCCTGTGTAGATTATCTATACTTACAGTGGTCCCTGGGCTGCATATCATTATTTACAGTGGTTCCTGGGTAGAATATCATTATTTACAGTGGTCCCTTGGTAGTGTATCATTATTAACTGTGGTCCGTGGGTAGTATGTCATTATTTACAGTGGTCCCTCGGAAGTATCTCATTATTTACAGTTGTCTCTGGGTAGTATATCCGTATCTACAATTGTCCCTGGGTATTATATCATTATTTACTGTGGTCCCTGGGGAGAATATCATTATTTGCAATGGTCCCTGAGTGGTATATCAGTATCTTCAATGGTGCCTGGGTATTGTCTCATTATTCACAGTGGTTCCTGGGTAGAATAGCAGTATTTACAGTGATCCCTGTATAGAATATCATTATTTACAATGGTCCCTGGGCAGTATATCATTATTTACAGTGGTTCCTGTGTAGAATATCATTATTTACTGTGGTCCCTGGGTAGAATATCATTATTTACAGTGGTCCCTGGGTAGAATATCATTATTTACAGTGGTCCCTGGGTAGAATATCATTATTTACAGTGGTCCCTGGGAACAATATCATTATTAACAGCGGTCCCTGGGTAGTATATCATGATTTACAGTGGTCCCTGGGTAGAATATCATTATTTACAGTGGTCCCTGGGCAGTATATCATTATTTACAGTGGTCCCTGGGAGGAATATTATTATTTATAGTGGTCCCTTGGTAGTGTATCATTATTTACAGAGTTCCCTGGGTAGTATATCATTATTTAGAGTGGTGCCTGGGTAGTATATCATTATTTACAGTTATCACTGGGGAGAATATCAACGGTCCCTGGGTAGAATACCATTATTTACAGTGGTCCGTGGGTAGAATATCATTATTTACAGTGGTCCCTGGGCAGTATATCATTATTTACAGTGGTTCCTGTGTAGAATATCATTATTTACAGTGGTCCCTGTGCAGTATATCATTATTTACAGTGGTCCATGGGTAGAATATCATTATTTATAGTTGTCCCTGAGTGGTATATCATTATCTACAATGGTCCCTGGGTATTGTCTCATTATTTACAGTGGTCCCTGGGTAGAATATCAGTATTTACAGTGATCCCTGGGTAGAATATCATTATTTGCAGTGGTCCCTGGGTAGAATATCATTATTTACAGTGGTTCCTGGGTAGAATATCATTATTTACAGTGGTCCGTGGGTAGGATATCATTATTTACAGTGGTCTCTGGGCAGAATATCATTCTTTACAGTGGTCCCTGCGCAGTATTTCATTATTTTCAGTGGTCCCTGTGCAGTATATCATTATTTGCACTGGGCTATGGGTGTTATATCATTATTTACACTGGTCCCGGGGTAGAATATCACTATTTACTGTTGTCTCTGGGTAGAACATCATTATTAAAACTGGTCCCTGTGCTGTATATCATTATTTACTGTTGTCCCTGGGCGGCATATCATTATTTAGAGTGGTCCCTGGGCAGTATTTCGTTATTTTCAGTGGTCCCTGGGTAGGATATATTATTTACAGTGGTCCCTGGGTAGTTCATCATTATTACTTTGGTCCCTGGGAAGTATCACATTATTTACAGTTGTCTCTGGGTAGTATATCCGTCTCTACAATGGTTCGGCACAACATCGTGGGCCGAAGGGCCTGTTCTGTGCTGTATTTTCTATGTTCTATGTTCTATGTTCTATGTTCTATGGTCCCTGGGTATTATATCATTATTTACTGTTGTCACTGGGGAGAATATCATTATTTGCAATGGTCCCTGAGTGGTATACCAGTATCTACAATGGTGCCTCGGTATTGTCTCATTATTTACAGTGGTCCCTGGGTAGAATATAATTATTTACAGTGGTCCCTGGGTAGAGTATCATTATTTACCGTGGTCCCTGGGTAGAATGTCATTATTTACAGTGGCCCCTGGGTGGAATATCATTATTTACAGTGGTCCCTGGGCAGTATATTATTATTTACAGTGCTTCTGGGTAGAATATCATTATATAGAGTTGTCCCTGGGCAGTATATCATTATTTACAGTGGTTCCTGTGTAGAATATCTATATTTACAGTGGTCCCTGGGCTGTATATCATTATTTACAGTGGTCCCTGGGTAGAATATCATTATTTTCTGTGGTCCCTGGGTAGAATATCATTATTTACAGTGGTCCCTGGGCAGAATATCATTATTTACAGTGGTCCCTGGGTACTACATCCGTACCTACAATGGTCCCTGGGGATGATATCATTATTTACAGTAGTCCCTGGGTAGAATATCATTATTTACAGTGGTCCCTGGGGAGAATATCATTATTTTCGGTGGTCCCTGGGTAGAATATCATTATTTACAGTGGTCCCTGGGCAGTATATCATTATTTACAGTGGTCCCTGGGTAGAAAAGCATTATTTACAGTGGTCCCTGGGTAGAATATCATTATTTACAGTGCTCCCTGGGCAGTATATTATTATTTTCAGTGGTTCCTGTGTAGAATATCATTATTTACAGTGGTCCCTGGGTAGAATATCATTAATTACAGTGGTACCTGCCAGAATATCATTATTTACAATGATTCCTGTGTAGAATATCATTATTTACAGTGGTCCCTGGTCAGTATATCATTATTTAAAGTGGTTCCTGTGTAGATTATCTATACTTACAGTGGTCCCTGGGCTGTATATCATTATTTACAGTGGTTCCTGGGTAGAATATCATTATTTACAGTGGTCCCTTGGTAGTGTATCATTATTAACTGTGGTCCGTGGGTAGTATGTCATTATTTACAGTGGTCCCTCGGAAGTATCTCATTATTTACAGTTGTCTCTGGGTAGTATATCCGTATCTACAATTGTCCCTGGGTATTATATCATTATTTACTGTGGTCCCTGGGGAGAATATCATTATTTGCAATGGTCCCTGAGTGGTATATCAGTATCTTCAATGGTGCCTGGGTATTGTCTCATTATTCACAGTGGTTCCTGGGTAGAATAGCAGTATTTACAGTGATCCCTGTATAGAATATCATTATTTACAGTGGTCCCTGGGCAGTATATCATTATTTACAGTGGTTCCTGTGTAGAATATCATTATTTACTGTGGTCCCTGGGTAGAATATCATTATTTACAGTGGTCCCTGGGTAGAATATCATTATTTACAGTGGTCCCTGGGTAGAATATCATTATTTACAGTGGTCCCTGGGAACAATATCATTATTAACAGCGGTCCCTGGGTAGTATATCATGATTTACAGTGGTCCCTGGGTAGAATATCATTATTTACAGTGGTCCCTGGGCAGTATATCATTATTTACAGTGGTCCCTGGGAGGAATATTATTATTTATAGTGGTCCCTTGGTAGTGTATCATTATTTACAGAGTTCCCTGGGTAGTATATCATTATATAGAGTGGTGCCTGGGTAGTATATCATTATTTACAGTGGTCACTGGGGAGAATATCAACGGTCCCTGGGTAGAATACCATTATTTACAGTGGTCCGTGGGTAGAATATCATTATTACAGTGGTCCCTGGGCAGTATATCATTATTTACAGTGGTTCCTGTGTAGAATATCATTATTTACAGTGGTCCTTGTGTAGTATATCATTATTTACAGTGGTCCATGGGTAGAATATCATTATTTATAGTTGTCCCTGAGTGGTATATCATTATCTACAATGGTCCCTGGGTATTGTCTCATTATTTACAGTGGTCCCTGGGTAGAATATCAGTATTTACAGTGATCCCTGGGTAGAATATCATTATTTGCAGTGGTCCCTGGGTAGAATATCATTATTTACAGTGGTTCCTGGGTAGAATATCATTATTTACAGTGGTCCGTGGGTAGGATATCATTATTTACAGTGGTCTCTGGGCAGAATATCATTCTTTACAGTGGTCCCTGCGCAGTATTTCATTATTTTCAGTGGTCCCTGTGCAGTATATCATTATTTGCACTGGGCTATGGGTGTTATATCATTATTTACACTGGTCCCGGGGTAGAATATCACTATTTACTGTTGTCTCTGGGTAGAACATCATTATTAAAACTGGTCCCTGTGCTGTATATCATTATTTACTGTTGTCCCTGGGCGGCATATCATTATTTAGAGTGGTCCCTGGGCAGTATTTCGTTATTTTCAGTGGTCCCTGGGTAGGATATATTATTTACAGTGGTCCCTGGGTAGTTCATCATTATTACTTTGGTCCCTGGGAAGTATCACATTATTTACAGTTGTCTCTGGGTAGTATATCCGTCTCTACAATGGTTCGGCACAACATCGTGGGCCGAAGGGCCTGTTCTGTGCTGTATTTTCTACGTTCTATGTTCTATGTTCTATGGTCCCTGGGTATTATATCATTATTTACTGTTGTCACTGGGGAGAATATCATTATTAGCAATGGTCCCTGAGTGGTATACCAGTATCTACAATGGTGCCTCGGTATTGTCTCATTATTTACAGTGGTCCCTGGGTAGAATATAATTATTTACAGTGGTCCCTGGGTAGAGTATCATTATTTACCGTGGTCCCTGGGTAGAATGACATTATTTACAGTGGCCCCTGGGTGGAATATCATTATTTACAGTGGTCCCTGGGCAGTATATCATTATTTACAGTGCTTCTGGGTAGAATATCATTATATAGAGTTGTCCCTGGGCAGTATATCATTATTTACAGTGGTTCCTGTGTAGAATATCATTATTTACAGTGGTCCCTGGGCAGTATATCATTATTGACAGTGGTTCCTGTGTAGAATATCTGTATTTACAGCGGTCCCTAGGCAGTATATCATTATTTACAGTGGTCCCTGGGAGGAATATCATTATTTACAGTGGTCCCTTGGTAGTGTATCATTATTTACAGTGGTCCCTGGGTAGTATATCATTATTTAGAGTGGTCCCTGGGTAGTATATCATTATTTACAGTGGTCCCTGGGAAGTATCTCATTATTTACAGTTGTCTCTGGGTAGTATATCCGTATCTACAATGGTCCCTGGGTATTATATCATTATTTACTGTGGAAACTGGGGAGAATATCATTATTTACCACGGTCCCTGGGCAGAATACCATTATTTACAGTGGTCCGTGGGTAGAATATCATTATTTACAGTGGTCCCTGGGCAGTATATCATTATTTACAGTGGTTCCTGTGTAGAATATCATTATTTACAGTGCTTCCTGTGTAGACAATCTTTATTTACAGTGGCCCCTGGGCAGTATATTATTATTTACAGTGGTTCCTGTGTAGAATATCATTATTTACAGTGGTCCCTGGGTAGCATATCATTATTTACAGTGGTCGCTGGGTGGAATATGATTAATTACAGTGGTCCCTGGTCAGAATATCATAATTTTCAGTGGTCCCTGGGTAGAATATCATTATTTACAGTGGTCCCTGGTCAGTATATCGTTATATTAAGTGGTTCCTGTGTAGATTATCTATATTTACAGTGGGCCCTGGGCAGTATATCATTATTTACAGTGGTTCCTGGGTAGAATATCATTATTTACAGTGGTCCCTTGGTATTGTATCATTATTTACAGTGGTCCGTGGGTAGTATATCATTATTTACAGTGGTCCCTGGGTAGTATATCATTATTTACAGTGTCCCTGGGTAGAATATCATTATTTACAGTGGTCCCTGGGAGTATCTCATTATTTACAGTTGTCTCCGGATAATATATCCGTATCTACAATGGTCCATGGGTATTATATCATTATTTACTGTGGACCCTGGGGAGAATATAATTATTCGCAATGGTCCCTGAGTGGTATACCAGTATCTACAATGGTGCCTGGGTATTGTCTCATTATTTACAGTGGTCCCTGGGTAGAATATCATTATTTACAGTGGTCCGTGGGTAGTATATCATTATTTACAGTGGTCTCTGGGCAGAATATCATTCTTTACAGTGGTCCCTGCGCAGTATTTTATTTTTTACAGTGGTCCCTGTGCAGTATATCATTATTTGCACTGGGCTATGGGTGTTATATCATTATTTACACTGGTCCCGGGGTAGAATATCACTATTTACTGTTGTCTCTGGGTAGAATATCATTTTAAAACTGGTCCCTGTGCTGTATATCATTATTTACTGTTGTCCCTGGGCGGCATATCATTATTTAGAGTGGTCCCTGGGCAGTATTTCGTTATTTTCAGTGGTGTCTGGGTAGGATATAATTATTTACAGTGGTCCCTGGGTAGTTCATCATTATTAGTGTGGTCCCTGGGAAGTATCACATTATTTACAGTTGTCTCTGGGTAGTATATCCGTATCTACAATGGTTCGGCACAACATTGTGGGCCGAAGGGCCTGTTCTGTGCTGTATTTTCTATGTTCTATGTTCTATGGTCCCTGGGTATTATATCATTATTTACTGTTGTCACTGGGGAGAATATCATTATTTGCAATGGTCCCTGAGTGGTATACCAGTATCTACAATGGTGCCTGGGTATTGTCTCATTATTTACAGTGGTCCCTGGGTAGAATATCATTATTTACAGTGGTCCCTGGGTAGAGTATCATTATTTACCGTGGCCCCTGGGTAGAATGTCATTATTTACAGTGGCCCCTGGGTGGAATATCATTATTTACAGTGGTCCCTGGGCAGTATATCATTATTTACAGTGGTTCCTGTGTACAATATCTGTATTTACAGTGGTCCCTAGGCAGTATATCATTATTTACAGTGGTCCCTGGGAGGAATATCATTACTTACAGTGGTCCCTTGGTAGTGTATCATTATTTACAGTGGTCCCTGGGTCGTATATCATTATTTAGAGTGGTCCCTGGGTAGTATATCATTATTTACAGTGGTCCCTGGGAAGTATCTCATTATTTACAGTTGTCTCTGGGTAGTATATCCGTATCTACAATGGTCCCTGGGTATTATATCATTATTTACTGTGGAAACTGGGGAGAATATCATTATTTACCACGGTCCCTGGGCAGAATACCATTATTTACAGTGGTCCGTGGGTAGAATATCATTATTTACAGTGGTCCCTGGGCAGTATATCATTATTTACAGTGGTTCCTGTGTAGAATATCATTATTTACAGTGCTTCCTGTGTAGACAATCTTTATTTACAGTGGCCCCTGGGCAGTATATTATTATTTACAGTGGTTCCTGTGTAGAATATCATTATTTACAGTGGTCCCTGGGTAGCATATCATTATTTACAGTGGTCGCTGGGTAGAATATGATTAATTACAGTGGTCCCTGGGTAGAGTATCATTATTTACCGTGGTCCCTGGGCAGTATATCATTATTTACAGTGGCCCTTGTGTAGAATATCATTATTTACAGTGGTCCCTGGGTAGAGTATCATTATTTACCGTGGTCCCTGGGTAGAATCTCATTATTTACAGTTGTCCCTGGGTGGAATATCATTATTTACAGTGGTCCCTGGGCAGTATATCATTATTTACAGTGGCCCTTGTGTAGAATATCATTATTTAGAGTGGTCCCTGGGCAGTATATCATTATTTACAGTGGTTCCTGTGAAGAATATAATTATTTACAGTGGTCCCTGGGCAGTATATCATTATTTAGAGTGGTTCCTGTGTAGAATATCTGTATTTACAGTGGTCCCTAGGCAGTATATCATTATTTACAGTGGTCCCTGGGAGGAATATCATTATTTACAGTGGTTCCTTGGTAGTGTATCCTTATTTACAGTGGTCCCTGCGTAATATATCATTATTTAGAGTGGTCCCTGGGTAGAATATCATGATTTTCAGTGGTCCCTGAGTAGAATATCATTATTTACAGTGGTCCCTGGGCAGTATATCATTATTTACAGTGGTTCCTGTGTAGAATATCTGTATTTACAGTGGTCCCTAGGCAGTATATCATTATTTACAGTGGTCCCTGGGAAGTATCTCATTATTTACAGTTGTCTCTGGGTAGTATATCCGTATCTACAATGGTCCCTGGGTATTATATCATTATTTGCTGTGGTCACTGGGGAGAATATCATTATTTACAACGGTCCCACGGTAGAATACCATTATTTACAGTGGTCCGTGGGTAGAATATCATTATTTACAGTGGTCCCTGGGCTGTATATCATTATTTACAGTGGTTCCTGTGTAGAATATCATTATTTACAGTGGTCCCTGTGCAGTATATCATTATTTACAGTGGTCCTTGGGTAGAATAGCATTATTTATAGTTGTCCCTGAGTGGTATATCAGTATCTACAATGGTCCCTGGTTATTATCTCATTATTTACAGTGGACCATGGGTAGAATATCATTATTTATAGTTGTCCCTGAGTGGTATATCAGTATCTACAATGGTCCCTGGGTATTATCTCATTATTTACAGTGGTCCCTGTGTAGAATATCAGTATTTACCGTGATCCCTGGGTAGAATATCATTATTTGCAGTGGTCCCTGGGTACAATATTATTATTTACAGTGGTTCCTGGGTAGAATATCATTATTTACAGTGGTCCCTGGGCAGTATGTCATTATTTACAGTGGTTCCTGGGTAGAATATCATTATTTACAGTGGTCCCTGCGCAGTATTTCATTATTTTCAGTGGTCCCTGTGCAGTATATCATTATTTACACTGGGCTATGCGTATTATATCATTATTTACACTGGTCCCGGTGTAGAATATCACTATTTACTGTTGTCCCTGGGTAGAATATCATTTTAAAACTGGTCCCTGTGCTGTATATCATTATTTACTGTTGTCCCTGGGCGGCATATCATTATTTAGAGTGGTCCCTGGGCAGTATTTCGTTATTTTCAGTGGTGTCTGGGTAGGATATAATTATTTACAGTGGTCCCTGGGTAGTTCATCATTATTAGTGTGGTCCCTGGGAAGTATCACATTATTTACAGTTGTCTCTGGGTAGTATATCCGTATCTACAATGGTTCGGCACAACATTGTGGGCCGAAGGGCCTGTTCTGTGCTGTATTTTCTATGTTCTATGTTCTATGGTCCCTGGGTATTATATCATTATTTACTGTTGTCACTGGGGAGAATATCATTATTTGCAATGGTCCCTGAGTGGTATACCAGTATCTACAATGGTGCCTGGGTATTGTCTCATTATTTACAGTGGTCCCTGGGTAGAATATCATTATTTACAGTGGTCCCTGGGTAGAGTATCATTATTTACCGTGGCCCCTGGGTAGAATGTCATTATTTACAGTGGCCCCTGGGTGGAATATCATTATTTACAGTGGTCCCTGGGCAGTATATCATTATTTACAGTGGTTCCTGTGTACAATATCTGTATTTACAGTGGTCCCTAGGCAGTATATCATTATTTACAGTGGTCCCTGGGAGGAATATCATTACTTACAGTGGTCCCTTGGTAGTGTATCATTATTTACAGTGGTCCCTGGGTCGTATATCATTATTTAGAGTGGTCCCTGGGTAGTATATCATTATTTACAGTGGTCCCTGGGAAGTATCTCATTATTTACAGTTGTCTCTGGGTAGTATATCCGTATCTACAATGGTCCCTGGGTATTATATCATTATTTACTGTGGAAACTGGGGAGAATATCATTATTTACCACGGTCCCTGGGCAGAATACCATTATTTACAGTGGTCCGTGGGTAGAATATCATTATTTACAGTGGTCCCTGGGCAGTATATCATTATTTACAGTGGTTCCTGTGTAGAATATCATTATTTACAGTGCTTCCTGTGTAGACAATCTTTATTTACAGTGGCCCCTGGGCAGTATATTATTATTTACAGTGGTTCCTGTGTAGAATATCATTATTTACAGTGGTCCCTGGGTAGCATATCATTATTTACAGTGGTCGCTGGGTAGAATATGATTAATTACAGTGGTCCCTGGGTAGAGTATCATTATTTACCGTGGTCCCTGGGCAGTATATCATTATTTACAGTGGCCCTTGTGTAGAATATCATTATTTACAGTGGTCCCTGGGTAGAGTATCATTATTTACCGTGGTCCCTGGGTAGAATCTCATTATTTACAGTTGTCCCTGGGTGGAATATCATTATTTACAGTGGTCCCTGGGCAGTATATCATTATTTACAGTGGCCCTTGTGTAGAATATCATTATTTAGAGTGGTCCCTGGGCAGTATATCATTATTTACAGTGGTTCCTGTGGAGAATATAATTATTTACAGTGGTCCCTGGGCAGTATATCATTATTTAGAGTGGTTCCTGTGTAGAATATCTGTATTTACAGTGGTCCCTAGGCAGTATATCATTATTTACAGTGGTCCCTGGGAGGAATATCATTATTTACAGTGGTTCCTTGGTAGTGTATCCTTATTTACAGTGGTCCCTGCGTAATATATCATTATTTAGAGTGGTCCCTGGGTAGAATATCATGATTTTCAGTGGTCCCTGAGTAGAATATCATTATTTACAGTGGTCCCTGGGCAGTATATCATTATTTACAGTGGTTCCTGTGTAGAATATCTGTATTTACAGTGGTCCCTAGGCAGTATATCATTATTTACAGTGGTCCCTGGGAAGTATCTCATTATTTACAGTTGTCTCTGGGTAGTATATCCGTATCTACAATGGTCCCTGGGTATTATATCATTATTTGCTGTGGTCACTGGGGAGAATATCATTATTTACAACGGTCCCACGGTAGAATACCATTATTTACAGTGGTCCGTGGGTAGAATATCATTATTTACAGTGGTCCCTGGGCTGTATATCATTATTTACAGTGGTTCCTGTGTAGAATATCATTATTTACAGTGGTCCCTGTGCAGTATATCATTATTTACAGTGGTCCTTGGGTAGAATAGCATTATTTATAGTTGTCCCTGAGTGGTATATCAGTATCTACAATGGTCCCTGGTTATTATCTCATTATTTACAGTGGACCATGGGTAGAATATCATTATTTATAGTTGTCCCTGAGTGGTATATCAGTATCTACAATGGTCCCTGGGTATTATCTCATTATTTACAGTGGTCCCTGTGTAGAATATCAGTATTTACCGTGATCCCTGGGTAGAATATCATTATTTGCAGTGGTCCCTGGGTACAATATTATTATTTACAGTGGTTCCTGGGTAGAATATCATTATTTACAGTGGTCCCTGGGCAGTATGTCATTATTTACAGTGGTTCCTGGGTAGAATATCATTATTTACAGTGGTCCCTGCGCAGTATTTCATTATTTTCAGTGGTCCCTGTGCAGTATATCATTATTTACACTGGGCTATGCGTATTATATCATTATTTACACTGGTCCCGGTGTAGAATATCACTATTTACTGTTGTCCCTGGGTAGAATATCATTATTAAAACTAGTCCCTGTGCTGTATATCATTATTTACTGTTGTCCCTGGGCGGCATATCATTATTAAGAGTGGTCCCTGGGCAGTATTTCGTTATTTTCAGTGGTCCCTGGGTAGTATATAATTATTTACAGTGGTCCCTGGGTAGTATATCCTTATTAGTGTGGTCCCTGGGAAGTATCTCATTATTTACAGTTGTCTCTGGGTAGTATATCCGTATCTACAATGGTTCGGCACAACATCGTGGGCCGAAGGGCCTGTTCTGTGCTGTATTTTCTATGTTCTATGTTCTATGGTCCCTGGGTATTATATCATTATTTACTGCTGTCACTGGGGAGAATATCATTAATAACAGTGGTCCCTGGCAAGTATCTCATTATTTACAGTTGTCTCTGGGAAATATATCCATATCTACAATGGTCCCTGGGTATTATATCATTATTTACTGTGGTCCCTGGGGAGAATATCATTATTTGCAATGGTCTCTGAGTGGTATACCAGTATCTACAATGGTGCCTGGGTATTGCCTCATTATTTACAGTAGTCCCTGGGTAGAATATCATTATTTACAGTGGTCCCTGGGTAGAGTGTCATTATTTACCGTGGTCCCTGGGTAGAATGTCATTATTTACAGTTGTCCCTGGGTGGAATATCATTATTTACAGTGGACCCTGGGTAGTATATCATTATTTACAGTGGTCCCTGGGTAGAATATCCTTATTTACACTGGTGTCTGGGTATTATATCATTATTTACAGTGGTCTCTGGCCAGAATATCATTCTTTACAGTGGTCCCTGCGCAGTATTTCTTTATTTTCAGTGGTCCCTCTGCAGTATATCATTATTTATACTGGTGTCTGGGTATTATATCATTATTTACACTGGTCCCGGTGTAGAATATTAACTATTTACTGTGGTCCCTGGGTAGAATACCATTATTAAAACTGGTCCCTGTGCTGTATATCATTATTTGCTGTTGTCCCTGGGCGGCATATCATTGTTTAGAGTGGTCCCTGGGCAGTATTTCGTTATTTTCAGTGGTCCCTGGGTAGTATATAATTATTTACAGTGGTCCCTAGGCAGTATATCATTATTTACAGTGGTCCCTGGGAGGAATATCATTATTTACAGTGGTCCCTGGGTAGTATATCACTATTTACAGTGGACCCTGGGTAGAATATCATTATTTACACTGGTGTCTGGGTATTATATCATTATTTACAGTGGTCTCTGGGCAGAATATCATTCTTTACAGTGGTCCCTGCGCAGTATTTCATTATTTTCAGTGGTCCCTCTGCAGTATATCATTATTTACACTGGTGTCTGGGTATTATATCATTATTTACACTGGTCCCGGTGTAGAATATCACTATTTACTGTGGTCCCTGGGTAGAATATCATTATTAAAACTGGTCCCTGTGCTGTATATCATTATTTACTGATGTCCCTGGGCGGCATATCATTGTTTAGAGTGGTCCCTGGGCAGTATTTCGTTATTTTCAGTGGTCCCTGGGTAGTATATAATTATTTACAGTGGTCCCTGGGTAGTTTATCATTATTAGTGTGGTCCCTGGGTAGGATATCATTATTTAGAGTGGTCCCAGTGCAGGACATCATTATTCACAGTTGCCCCTGAGTAGTATATCATTCTTTTCAGTGGTCAATGGGAAGTATATCATTAGCTACAGTGTCCCTGGGTAGTATATCATTATTTACAGTGGTCCCTGGGTAGTATATCATTATTTACAGTGGTCCCAGGGTAGTATATCATTATTTACAGTGGTCCCTGGGTAGTATATCATTATTTACAGTGCTCCCTGGGCAGTATATCATTATTTACAGTGGTTCCTGGATAGTATACCATTATTTACAGTGGTTCCTGGGTAGTATATCATTATTTACAGTGCTCCCTGGGCAGTAAATCATTATTTACAGTTGTTCCTGGATAGTATATCATTATTTACAGTGGTTCCTGGGTAGTATATGATTATTAACAGTGCGATCTGGGCATGATATCTTTATTTCCAATGATCCCTGGGCAGTATATCATTATTTACAGTCGACCTTGAGTAGTTAATCATTATTTACAGTGGTGGTGGGCAGTTTATCATTATTAACAGTTGTTCCTGGGTAGCATATCAATATTTACATTGGTCCCTGGGTCGTACATCATTATGTAGAGAGGCCCATGTGTAGTATACCATTGTTTACAGTGGTCTCTGGGCAGTTAATCTTTATTCACAGTGGTCTGTGGTTAGTTTACCATTATTTACAGTGGTTCCTGGGTAGTATCTCATTATTTACAGTGGGCCCAGGGCAGCATATCATTATTCACAGTGGTCCCTGGGGAATATATCATTGTTCACAGTGGTCCCTGGGCAATATATCATTATTCACAGTGGTCGCTGTGCAATATATCATTATTTACAGTGGTCCCTGGGAAGTATATCATTATTTCCAGTGGTCCCTGGGCAGTATATCATTATTTACAGTGATCCCTGGTCAGAATATCATTATTCACAGTGGTCCCTGGGCAATATATCATTATTTACAGTGGTCCCTGGGCAGTATATCATTATTTACAGTGGTCCCTGGGCAGTATATCATTATTTACAGTAGTCGCTGCTAGGGTATCATAATTTATAGTGGCCCGTAGCTAATTTATCATTATTTACAGTTGTCTCTGGTTAGAATATCATTATTTACAGTGGTCACTGTGTAGTATGACTTTATTTGCAGTGGTCCCTGGGCAGTAAACCTTTATTTACAGTGGTCCCTGGTAGTACATCATTATTTACTGTGGCCCCTGGGTAGTATATCATTATTTACGGTGGTCCCTGGGTAGTATATATTTATTAACAGTGGTCCCTGGGCAGTAAATCTTTATGTACAGTGGTCCCTGGTAGTACAGCATTATTTGCTGCGGACCCTGGGTAGAATATCATTATTTGCAGTGGTCCCGCAGTATTATATCATGATACACAGTTGCCCCTGGGTAGAATATCTTTAATTACAGTGGTCCATGTGTAGTATATCTTATTTACAGTGGTTCCTGGGTAGTTTATCATTATTTATAATGGTCCCTGGGTGGTATATTTTTATTTACAGTGGTCCCTGGATGGTACATCATTATTTACAGTGGTTCCTGGGAAGTATATCATTATTTATTGTTGCCCCTGGGTAGAATATCAATATTTACAGTTGTCCCTCTGTATTATATCATTTTCTACAGTTGTCGCTGGGAGAATATATTTAATTACAGTTGGCCTTGTGTAGTATATCTTCTTTACAGTGCTACCTATGTAGTATATCATTATATACTGTTGTCCGTGGGTAGAATATCATTATTTACAGTGTTCCCTGGGTGGTATATCATTATTTACAGTGGTACCTATGTAGTATATAATTATTTACAGTGGTCACTGGTTAGAATATCATTATACAGTGTCCTCTGGGTAGTATATCATTATTTACAATTGTCCCTGGGTTCAGTATCATGATTTGCAGTTGCCCTGTGTAGAATATCATTATTTACAGTTGTTCCTGGTAGTATATCATTATTTACAGTTGTTCCTGGTAGTATATCATTATTTACAGTGTTCCCCCGGTAGCATATCATTATTTACAGTGGTACCTACGTAGTATATAATTATTTACACTGGTACCTATGGAACATAGAGCATAGAACGATACAGCGCAGTACAGGCCCTTCGGCCCACTATGTTGCACCGACATGGGAAGTCAAAAATCAAAAGCCATCTAACCTACACTATGCCATTATCATCCATATGCTTATCCAATAAACTTTAAAATGCCCTCAATGTTGACGAGTTCACTACTATTGCAGGTAGGGCATTCCACGGCCTCACCACTCTTTGCGTAAAGAACCTACCTCTGACCTCTGTCCTATATCTATTACCACTCAGTTTAAGGCTATGTCCCCTCGTGCTAGCCATTTCCACCCGCGGGAGAAGGCTCTCACTGTCCACCCTATCTAACCCTCTGATCATTTTGTATGCCTCTATTAAGTCTCCTCTTAACCTTCTTCTCTCTAACGAAAACAACCTCAAGTCCATCAGCCTTTCCTCATCAGATTTTCCCTCCATACCAGGCAACATCCTGGTAAATCTCCTCTGCACCCGTTGCAAAGCGTCCACGTCCTCCTATAATGAGGTGACCAGAGCTGTACGCAATACTCCAAATGCGGCCGTACCAGAGTTTTGTGCAGCTGCAACATGACCTCCTGACTCCGGAACTCAATCCCTCTACCAATAAAGGCCAATACTACATAGGCCTCCTTCACAACCCTATCAACCTGGGTGGCAACTTTCAGGGATCTATGTACATGGACACCTAGATCTCTCTGCTCATCCACACTTCCAAGAACTTTACCATTAGCCAAATATTCCGCATTCCTGTTATTCCTTCCAAAGTGAATCACCTCACACTTCTCTACGTTAAACTCCATTTGCCACCTCTCAGCCCAGCTCTGCAGCTTATCTCTGTCCCTCTGTAACCTGCAACATCATTCCGCACTGTCGACAACACCACCGACTTTAGTGTCGTCTGCAAATTTACTCACCCACCCTTCTGCACACTCCTCTAGGTCATTTATAAAAATGACAAACAGCAACGGCCCCAGAACAGATCCTTGTGGTACGCCACTTGGAACTGAACTCCATTCTGAACATTTCCCATCAACCACCACCCTCGGTCTTCTTTCAGCTAGCCAATTTCTGATCCACATCTCCAAATCACCCTCAATCCGCAGCCTCCGTATTTAATGCAATAGCCTACCGTGGGAAACCTTATCAAACGCTTTACTAAAATCCAGATCCACCACATCAACTGCTCTACCCTCGTCTACCTGTTCAGTCACCTTCTCAAAGAACTCGATAAGGTTTGTGAGGCATGACATACCCTTCACAAAGCCATGCTGACTATCCCTCATCATATTATTCCTATCTAGATGATTATAAATCTTGTCTCTTATAATCCCCTCCAAGACTTTACCCACTACAGACGTGAGGCTCACCGGTCTATAGTTGTTATCTCTGCTCCCCTTTTTGAACAAGGGGACCACATTTGCTATCCTCCAGTCCTCTGGCACTATTCTTGTAGCCAACGATGACATAAAAATCAAAGCCAAAGGTCCAGCAATCTCTTCCCTGGCCTCCCAGAGAATCCTAGGATAAATCCCATCAGGCCCAGGGGACTTATCTATTTTCAGCCTGTCCAGAATTGCCAACAACTCTTCACTACGTACCTCAATGCCATCTATCTAATAGCCTGGGTCTCAGCATTCTCCTCCACAACATTATCTTTTTCCTGAGTGAATACTGACGAAAAATATTCATTTAGTATCTCTCCTATCTCTTCAGACTCCACACACAACTTCCCATCCCTGTCCTTGACTGGTCCTACTCTTTCCCTAGGCATTCGCTTATTCCTGACATACCTATAGAAAGTTTTAGGATTTTCTTTGATCCTTCCTGCCAAATACTTCTCATGTCACCTCCTTGCTCGTCTTAGCTCTCTCTTTAGATCCTTCCTCGCTACCTTATAACTATCCATCGCCCCAACTGAAACTTCACACCTCATCTTCACATAGGCCTCCTTCTTCCTCTGAACAAGATAATCCACTTCTTTGGTAAACCACGGTTACCTCGCTCTACGCCTTCCTCCCTGCCTGACCGGTACATACTTATCAAGAACACGCAGTAGCTGATCCTTGAACAAGCTCCACTTATCCAGTGTGCCCAACACTTGCAGCCTGCTTCTCCACCTTCCCCCCCCCCCAAGTCACGTCTAATGGCATCATAATTGCCCTCCCCGCCCCCCCCCCCCCCCCCCAGCTATAACGCTTGCCCTGCGTTGTGTACTTATCCCTTTCCATCATTAACGTAAACGGCACCGAGTTGTGGTCACTGTCCCCAACGTGCTCTCTACCTCCAAAACCAACACCTGGCCTGGTTCATTACCCAATACCAAATCCAACGTGGCCTCGCCTCTTGTTGGTCTGTCAACATATTGTGTCAGGAAACCCTCCTGCACACACTGTACCAAAAACGACCCATCTAATGTACTCGAACTATATCTTTACCAGTCAATATTTGGAAAGTTAAAGTCTCCCATAACAACTACCCTGTTACTTTCGCTCTTATACAGGATCATAGAACATAGAAAATACAGCACAGAACAGGCCCTTCGGCCCACGATGTTGTGCCGAACCTTTGTCCTAGATTAATCATAGATTATCATTGAATCCACAGTGCAGAAGGAGGGCACCCGGCCCCCCGAGCCCACACCGGCCCCCGGAAAGAGCACCCCACCCAAACCCAAAACCCCCACCCAACACCAAGGGCAATTTGGACATTAAGGGCAATTTATCATTGGCCAATTCACCTCACCCGCACATCTTTGGATTGTGGGAGGAAACCGGATCACCCGGAGGAAACCCACGCAGACACGAGGAGGACGTGCAGACTCCGCACAGTCAGTGACCCAAGCCGGAATCGAACCTGGGACCCTGGAGCTGTGAAGCAATTGTGCTATCCACAATGCTACCGTGCTGCCCTTGAGAACAAATAAATCTACACTATATCATTTAACCGTAATCCATGTACCTATCCAATAGCTGCTTGAAGGTCCCTAATGTTTCCGACTCAACTACTTCCACAGGCAGTGCATTCCATGCCCCCACTACTCTGTGGGTAAAGAACCTACCTCTGATATCCCTCCTATATCTTCCACCTTTCACTTTAAATTTATGTCCCCTTGTAATGGTTTGTTCCACCCGGGGGAAAAGTCTCTGACTGTCTACTCTATCTATTCCCCTGATCATCTTTTAAACCTCTATCAAGTCGCCCCTCATCCTTCTCCGTTCTAATGAGAAAAGGCCTAGCACCCTCAACCTTTCCTCGTAAGACCTACTCTCCATTCCAGGCAACATCCTGGTAAATCTTCTTTGCACCTTTTCCAAAGCTTCCACATCCTTCCTAAAATGAGGCGACCAGAACTGAACACAGTACTCCAAATGTGGCCTTACCAAAGTTTTGTACAGCTGCATCATCACCTCACGGCTCTTAAATTCAATCCCTCTGTTAATGAACGCGAGCACACCATAGGCCTTCTTCACAGCTCTATCCACTCGAGTGGCAACTTTCAAAGATGTATGAACAAAGACCACAAGATCTCTCTGCTCCTCCACATTGCCAAGAACTCTACCGTTAACCCTGTATTCCGCATTCATATTTGTCCTTCCAAAATGGACAACCTCACACTTTTCAGGGTTAAACTCCATCTGCCACTTCTCAGCCCAGCTCTGCATCCTATCTATGTCTCTTTGCAGCCGACAACAGCCCTCCTTACTATCCACAACTCAACCAATCTTCGTATCGTCTGCAAATTTACTGACCCACCCTTCAACTCCATCATCCAAGTCATTAATGAAAATCACAAACAGCAGAGGACCCAGAACTGATCCCTGCGGTACGCCACTGGTCACTGGGATCCAGGCTGAATATTTGCCATCCACCACCACTCTCTGACTTCTATCGGTTAGCCAGTTCGTTATCCAACTGGCCAAATTTCCCACTATCCCATGCCTCCTTAATTTCTGCATAAGCCTACCATGGTGAACTTTATCAAATGCCTTACTAAAATCCATGTACACTACATCCACTGCTTTACCTTCATCCACATGCTTGGTCACCTCCTCAAAGAATTCAATAAGATTTGTAAGGCAAGACATACCCCTCACAAATCCGTGCTGACTATCCCTAATCAAGCAGTGTCTTTCCAGATGCTCAGAAATCCTATCCTTCAGTACCCTTTCCATTACTTTGCCTACCACCGAAGTAAGACTAACTGGCCTATAATTCCCAGGGTTATCCCTAGTCCCTTTTTTGAACAGGGGCACGACATTCGCCACTCTCCAATCCCCTGGTACCATCCCTGTTGACAGTGAGGACGAAAAGATCATTGCCAACGGCTCTGCAATTTCATCTCTTGCTTCCCATAGAATCCTTGGATATATCCCGCCAGGCCCGGGGGACTTGTCTATCCTCAAGTTTTTCAAAATGCCCAACACATCTTCCTTCCGAGCAAGTATTTCCTCGAGCTTACCAATCTGTTTCACACTGTCCTCTCCAACAATATCGCCCCTCTCATTTGTAAATACAGAAGAAAAGTACTCGTTCAAGACCTCTCCTATCTCTTCTGACTCAATACACAATCTCCCGCTACTGTCCTTGATCGGACCTACCCTCACTCTAGTCATTCTCATATTTCTCACATATCTGTAAAAGGCCTTGGGGTTTTCCTTGATCCTACCCGCCAAAGATTGTTCATGCCCTCTCTTAGCTCTCCTAATCCCTTTCTTCAGTTCCCTCCTGGCTATCTTGTATCCCTCCAATGCCCTGCCTTAACCTTGTTTCCTCAGCCTTACATAAGTCTCCTTTTTCCTCTTAACAAGACATTCAACCTCTCTTGTCAACCATGGTTCCCTCACTCGACCATCTCTTCCCTGCCTGACAGGGACATACATATCAAGGACACGTAGCACCTGTTCCTTGAACAAGTTCCACATTTCACTTGTGTCCTTCCCTGCCAGCCTATGTTCCCAACTTATGCACTTCAATTCTTGTCTGACAACATCGTATTTATCCTTCCCCCAATTGTAAAACTTGCCCGGTTGCACGTACCTATCCCTCTCCATTACTAAAGTGAAAGTCACAGAATTGTGGTCACTATCTCCAAAATGCTCCCCCACTAACAAATCTATCACTTGCCTGGCTCATTACCCAGTACTAAATCCAATATTGCCCCTCCTCTGGTCGGACAATCTACATACTGCGTTAGAAAAGCTTCCTGGACACACTGCACAAACACCACCCCATCCAAACTATTTGATCTAAAGAGTTTCCACTCAATATTTGGGAAGTTAAAGTCGGCCATGACTACTACCCTATGACTTCTGCACCTTTCCAAAATCTGTTTCCCAATCTGTTCCTCCACATCTCTGCTACTATTGGGGGGCCTATAGAAAACTCCTAGCAAGGTGACTGCTCTATTCCTATTTCTGACTTCAACCCATACTACCTCAGTAGACTGATACTCCTCGAACTGTCTTTCTGCAGCTGTTATACTATCTCTAATTAATAATGCCCCCCCCACCTCTTTTACCACCCTCCCTAATCTTATTGAAACATCTATAACCAGGGACCTCCAACAACCATTTCTGCCCCTCTTCTATCCAAGTTTCCGTGATGGCCACCACATCGTAGTCACAAGTACCGATCCATGCCTTAAGTTCACCCACCTTATTCCTGATGCTTCTTGCGTTGAAGTATACACACTTCAACCCCTCTCCGTGCCTGCAAGTACTCTCCTTTGTCAGTGTTCCCTTCCCCACTGCCTCATTACACGCTTTGGCGTCCTGAATATCGGCTACCTTAGTTGCTGGACTACAAATCCGGTTCCCATTCCCCTGCCAAATTAATTTAAACCCTCCCGAAGAGTACTAGAAAACCTCCCTCCCAGGATATTGGTGCCCCTCTGGTTCAGATGCAACCCGTCCTGCTTGTACAGGATGTGCTTCCCCAGAATGCGCTCCAATTATCCAAATACCTGAAGCCCTCCCTCCTACACCATTCCTGCAGCCACGTGTTCAACTGCACTCTCTCCCTATTCCTAGCCTCGCTATCACGTGGCACTGGCAACAAACCAGAGATGACAACTCTGTCTGTCCTGGCTTTTAACTTCCAGCCTAACTCCCTAAACTTGTTTATTACCTCCACACCCCTTTTCCTACCTATGTCGTTGGTACCAATGTGCACCACGACTTCCGGCTGCTCACCCTCCCCCTTAAGGATCCTGAAGACACGATCCGAGACATCCCTGGCCCTGGCACCCGGGAGGCAACATATCTTCCGGGAGTCTCGCTCGCGACCACAGAATCTCCTATCTAGTCCCCTAACCATTGAATCTCCTACAACTATTGCTTTTCTATTCTCCCCCCTTCCCTTCTGAGCCCCAGAGCCAGACTCAGTGCCAGAGACCTGGCCGCTCGGGCCTTCACCCGGTAGGTCATCCCCCCCCAACAGCATCCAAAATGGTATACTTGTTTTGAAGGGGAACGGCCACGAGGGATCCCTGCACTTTCTGCCTGTTTGTTTTTTCCCCCTGACTGTAACCCAGCTATTCTTGTCCTGTACCTTGGGTGTGGTTACCTCCTTGTAACTCTTCTCAATCACCCCTCTGCCTCCCGGATCATACTCGCCATCCTTTCCTCTACATCCCTATAACTATTTGGAGGCCTATAGAAAACTCCCAACAGGGTGACCTCTCCTTCCCTGTTTCTAACCTCAGCCCATACTACCTCGGAAGATGAGTCCCCATCTAGCATCCTCTCCGCCACCGTAATACTGCTCTTGACGAGCAGCGCCACACCTCCCCCTCTTTTGCCTCCTTCTCTGAGCTTACTAAAACACCTAAACCCCGGAACCTGCAACATCCATTCCTGTCCCTGCTCTATCCATGTCTCTCATTGTCCCTTACCCTAAAACTACAATCCAGGTTCCCATGCCTTAGTTTATCCCCCCCCCCCCCCCACCAAAGAGCACTAAAAAATCCCCCCCCCCCACCCATCCCCTCCCCCCCCCCCAGGATATTTGTGCCCCTCAGGTTCAGATGTAGACCATCCTGTCTGTAGAGGTCCCACCTTCTCCAGAAAGAGCCCCAGTTATCCAGAAATCTGAATCCCTCCCGCCTGCACCATCCCTGTAGCCACGTGTTTAATTGCTCTCTCTTCATATTCCTCATCTCACTGTCACGTGGCACGGGCAACAACCCAGAGATAACAACTCTGTTTGTTCTAGTTCTGAGCTTCCACCCTAGCTCCCTGAAGCCTGCCTGACATCCTTGTCCCCTTTCCTATCTATGTCGTTAGTGCCAATGTGGACCACGACTTGGGGCTGCTCCCCCTCCCCCTTAAGGACCCGGAACACACGATCCGAGACATCACGTACCCTTGCACCTGGGAGGCAACATACCAAACGTGAGTCTCTTACGCTCCCACAAAATCTCCTGTCTGTGCCCCTGACTATCGAATCCCCAATTACTAATGCTCTGCTCCTCTCCCCCTTCCCTTCTGAGCAACAGGGACAGACTCCGTGCCAGAGGCCCGTACCCCATGGCTTACCCCTGGTAAGTCCTCCCCCGCCCCCCCCCCCCCACAAGTATCCAAAGCGGTATACTTGTTTATCAGGGGAACGACTGCAGTGGATCCCTGCACTGGCTTCTTCTTCCCAGTCCCTCTTACAGTTACCCATCTATCTCCAATCTTTGGTGTAACTAATTCCCTAAAGCTGCTATCTATGACCCCCCTCTGCCTCCCGATTGATCCGAAGTTCTTTCAACTCCAGCTCCAGTTCCCTAACTCGGTCTTGGAGGAGCTGGAGATGGCAGCACTTCCGGCAGGTAAAATCAGCAGGGACACTAACGGCATCCCTCACCTCAAACATCCTGCAGGAGGAACATTGCACTCCCTTCCCTGCTATCCCTCTAACTTTCTACCAAGGTCTGGCTAGCAACGAAATTAAATTTTAAAAAATAAAAATAATAATAATAATACAATATGGTACTTACCTCACACCAATGGGTTTTAGTATTAGGTTAGAGGAGGAGGGCGGGTGGGAGACACTACACGTGTAGTGTCTCGGGTTTCCTCTCCACCAGAATTTATTGGTGAGGGACTTCCCAGAAGTCCGCGGGTCGAACTTCCTGTTCCCGCCTTAAACACTCACATTTTTTTAATAAACAGCAAAGAGGGACCGAAAACGGGACCAGGTAAGCGTTTACTAAAAATATTCACCCACCAGCTGCCTCTGCGCTCCGCTCCTGCTGAAACTCCAAGATCTGCACCTGTGGTTGTGTGCATTAGTGACTCTTTGTGTCTGTGAGTGTGTGTATTAGTGTCTGTTTGTGCGAGTGTGTGTATCAGTGTTTGTGTGTGTGTGTATTAGAGTATCTGTGTATCTGTGAGTGCGTGCATTTGTGTCTCTTTGTGTCTTTCAGTGTGTGTATTGTCCTGAGTGTGTTTATTTGTTTCTCTGTGAGTGAGTGTTTTCGTGTCTGTGTGTTTGTTAGTGTGCTTATTTGTGTCGCTGTGAGTGTGTGTATTTCCGTGTCTGTGTCTGTGTGTGTGTATTTGTGCCTCTGTGTCTGTGTGTATTCATGTTTTGAGTCCGTGTGTCTGAGTGTTTGTACTTGTGTCTCCGTTTGCCTGTATTTGGGTTTCTGTGCCCGTTGTTTTAATTCATTTACGGGATGTGGATGTCCCTTGTTCTGCAAGCATTTATTATCGTCCCTCGGTATCCTTCAGGTGGTGATGAATGGCCTTCTTGAATCACTGAAGTCATTGACGTGTATGTATACCACCCGTTCTGGGAGGAAAGGTGTTCCAGGGTGTTGCCCCAGTGAAAGAAGGGCAATATCTTTCCAAATCGGGGTGGTGTGTGACTTGGAGGAGAGCGTCCAGGTTATGCTGTTCCCAGGTATCTGCTGCACGTTTCCTTCTCGATGGTAATGGTCGTGCGTTTGGAAGGTGTTATCTAGGGAATAAAGAGAAAAGAACAGTGCAGCAGAGGAACATGCCCTTCGGTTCTCCAAGATTTCGCCGATCACGTGTTCTTTCCAGTTCATCCTCCTGCATTATTCTATCCCCTGTGCAGAAGGAGGTCATTCGGCCCATCGAGTCTGCACCGGCCCTTGGGAAGCACCCTCTACTTAAGCCCACCTTTCCACCCTATCCCCGTAACCCAGTAACCCCACCTAACCATTTTGGACACTAAAGGCAATTTAGCATGGCCAATCCACCTAACCTGCACATCTTTGGACTGTGGGAGGAAACCGGTGCACCCGGAGGAAACCCACGCACACACAGGGAGAGCATGCAGACTCTCATACAGACAGTGACCCAAGCCGGGAATCGAACCTTGGACCCTGGAGCTGTGAAGCAACTGTGCTAATCACTGTGCAACCGTACTGCTCAAGCTTGGAGGGCCGAATGACATGTTCCTGTGCTGCATTTTTCTTTTTTCTTTGTTCCATAGATAACACCTTCCAAACTCACAGCCACGTGTTCCTGTGTCTATCTAGATAATGTCGCTTACATATCTGCCTCAACCATCTACCTTGGCAGAAAATTCCAGGACACCAATACCCTCTATGTAAAAAGATTCACCCGCACATCTCCACTGAACACTTCCCCCATCACCTTGAACATTGGCCCTTTATAATTGTCATTTCCACCCTTGGAAATAGCCTCAAACCTTTCTATACACCTCATACATCTCTCAAGTTCCATTCGGTCGACCCTCAGCTCCGTATTTCTCGGGAAAACAATCCCAGTTTATTCAATCTCTCCTCATATCTACTACCCTTCATACCAGGCAACATCCTGATACACCTTTTCTGTACTCTCTCCAAAGCCGCCACGTCCTTCTGGTAGGACGCTGGCTTGAATTGGACACAGTACTCCAAATGCGGCTAACCAAAATTTATATAACTGAAACATAATTTGAGAACATTTATACTTGATGCCCGGTCCGATGAAGGGAAGCAAGCCACATGCTTTTTTTATTACGATATCCGCCTGTGCTGCCACTTTAATGGATCTGTGGACATGCACGCCGCGATCTCTCTTTGTGCCTATGCTCCAAATGGTTCTGGTGTTTATTTTTTGCTCCCACTTGAATTGGATCGACCAAAATGCAGCACCGCGCATTTGCTCTGGTTAAATTCCATGTGCAGTATCTCAGCCCAATTTAGTAGCATGTCGATGACCTGCTGAATTCTCTGACAATCTTCATCATTCGTGAGTTCCTGCAGTCCAGTTTGTAGATGGTACACACGGCTGCCACTGTTCGTCGGTGGTCGACAGTTTGAATGTTTGTTGATGGGTGAGCAATCAAGTGGGTTGCTTTGTCCTGCTTTGTGTCGAGCTTATAGATTGTAGTTGGAGTTGTACCCATCAAGTTAAGTGGGGAGTATTCCATCACACTCCCGACTTGTGCCGTGTAGATCGTGGACAGGCTTTGGGGGTCAGGAGGTGAGTTACTCGCCAATGGATTCCTAGTCTTTCACATGCCGTGGTAGCCATAGTATTAATGTGACTAGTACAGTTCAGTTTCTGATTAATGTTAACCCCCACGATGTTGATTGTGAGGGATTCAATGATGGTAATGCCATTAAATATAAAGGCACGGTGTTGAAACTCTCTTGTAGGAGATGGTCATTGCCTGGCACTTGTGTGGCATAAATGCTACTTGCCTCTTGCCAACCCAAGCCTGGATGTTGTCCAGCTCTTGCTGGACATGAACTGCTTCATTATCTACAGAGACGCGAATGGTGCTGAACATTGTGCAGTCATCCACAAACATCCCCACTTCTGACCTTGTGATGGAAGGGAGGTTATTGATGAAGCTACTGAAGATGGTTGGGCCAAGGACAGTATCCTGCGGAACTCCTTCTGTGGTGTTCTGGAGTTGAGGTGATTGACTTCCAACCATCACAACCAACTTCCTTTGTGCCACCTATGACTCAAAGCAACGGAGAGATTTCACCCCGATCCACATTGACTCCAGTTTAGCTCGGGCTCCTTGATGCCATACTCGCTCAAGTGCCGCCTTGATGTCAAGAGCAGTCACTCTCACCTCACCTCTGGCATCATCTGTTTTGTGCATGTTTGATCCAAGGCAGCAGTGATGGCAGGAGCAGAATGACCCTGACAGAACGCAAACTGAGAGTCCGTGAGCTTATTGCTGAGTAGGTGCAGCTTCATAACACTGCTGATGACAACTTCCAGCACTTTGCTGATGATGGAGAGGAGACTGATGGGGTGGTAATTGGCTGGGTTGAATTTGTCCTGTTTCTTGTGTGGAGGACACATCTGGACAACTTTCCACATTTCCAGATATATGCCAGTGTTGTAGCTGTACTGGAACAGCTTGGCAAGAGGTGTGGCAAGTTCATGAGCGCAAGTCTTCAGTGCTCATGCTGGGATATTTTCAGGGCCTATAGCCTTTCTAGCATCCAGTGCCTTCAGACGTTTATTTATATTAGGTGGAGCGAATAATATTGGCTGAAGACTGATATCTGTGATGCTGTGGTCTCCGGAGGAGACCCAGATGGATCATCTACTCAGCACTTCTGCCTGAAGATTAATGCGAATGCCTCAGCCTTGTCATTTGCACTTAGGCTCCGGGCTCCTCCACCATTCACGTTGTGGATATTTGCGGAGGCTCCTCCTCGAGTTGTCCACCACCATTCGTGGCTGGATGTTACAGGACTACAGAGCTCAGGTCTAATGTATTTATTGTGGAATGATAATGGTTCTGCCTATTACTTGCTGCTTATGCTGTTTGGCACACAAGTAGTCCTGTGTTGTAGCTTCACCAGGTCGATAACTCATTTTTCGTTGTGCCTGATGTTACTCCTATCATGCACTCCTGCACGTCATTGAAGCAGAGTCGGTCCCCTTGCACGGTGATAATAGTAGAGTGGGGAATATGCCAGGCCATGAGGTTGCAGATTGCGGTTGAATAAAATTATTCTGCTGTTAAGCGCCACCTGGCGGCACAGTCTGGATTTGCTAGATGTGTTCAAAGTCTACACATTTTGTGCCTTAGAGTGTTTGTATCTGAGTCTCATTGGGTCTATGCACTTGTGCTTTTGTGTCTGTGGTGTCTGTGAGCGTGTGAATGTGCGCATTTGTGTCTGAGGGTGTGCGTATCTGTGTGTATGTGTTTGTCTTTGTTAGCACCAACTCAATCAATCAGATAATGTCTTCCCCAGCCTTAAGTATAACGTAATTGTTTATTTCCATACATTTCAGTTAACATCATCACAACTGTGACCCTGAAGAGAAAAAACTGTGGACTATCCAAATGTGTCACTTCATACCTGATGGCCATGGCAGTGGGGGATCTACTGGTCATTATTCTCGATCTGATTTGGAGACACATTCCCATTGTTTTTAAGGAACAATTTACTTTCCTGCTGTCAACCCCCGTGTGTAATATCCACGCTGTGCTGCTTTATGCAGCCACTGACTGTTCTGTCTGGTTCACCGTCACTTTCACCTTTGATCGATTTGTGGCCATTTGTTGCCCGACTCTGAAATGTAACTATTGCAGCGAGAAAACGGCGGCTGTGGTTCTGGGAACAGTGACTGTGGTGAGCTGTTTGAAGAACATTTTCTGGTACTTTATGTTCACAGGTTTGTATTGGATGGCGAACGAACCCTGGTTTTGCGGTGTCACGATATATGTTTATTTCTCTCTGCTCTGGGGAACAATCGAGTTTATCCATTACATTCTAACTCCGTGTGTTCCATTCGCCCTGATTCTGCTGCTCAATGCTTTCACCGTCAGACACATTGTCCTGAGTAGCAGGGCCCGCAGGAGACTCCGGGCTCACAGCAGTGGGCACAGTGCCAGAGACCCAGAGATGGAGAGTCGAAGGAAATCCATAATTTTATTGTTTCTTATCTCGGCCAATTTCATTCTATTATGGTCAGTGTTAATGTTTTACACTATATGGGTCAGGATGGATCTCTTGGGGTATAAATCGTTGCGGATCGCGAATTATGTTCTGCAATTGGGATTCATGCTGCAGCTCTTGAGCTGCTGTACAAACACTCTCATATACGCCGTGTCACAGACTCAGTTCAGACAACAGATGAAGAATGTGCTTACAGTTCGCTTTACTCCGATTCATCAATGTGTAAAATCGTAAGAGGGAAAACCAGCCACACAAAATTACTCACCTCCCATTGGCCGCTCAAATTGTCCCATCATCAAACCCTCACCCTCACTGGAGGAACGAATTGCCTCCCAGATACACAAACCTGACATTTGCAATCAACCTATCCATCACCATGCTCCTTGATTCTGATTGGTCAGAAATCCGCGCAAACGCCATCCAAACTTACCCATTCTTCAGTCAAACTGTCCACCATCGTTTTCGCTCAGAATAAAGTGGCGACGGTGGGAGGAAAGCGGGTGAATAACGTAATCGCCCATTAAGTGGTGATAGTCTGCAACGCACTGGCTGGGATGGTGGCAGAGGCGGGATGCCTCACATGCTCATAAAAACATTTGGATGTGTGCTTGCCACACTCTAACGTTTTGGCTTTGGGCCAAGAGCGGGATAGTGGGGTTAGGTGGGCATGTCAGGGCCTTTCATGCCTCCATGAAGACTCGATGGGCCGAAGGGAGGGAGGGAATCAACTATCAGCAACTATCAGAATCTCCGAACTAAATTTTGAAAGTGTCACCATTATTGGGATCTCCCTGTGCACATGTTTCTGCAGAATTCCCTAAATTAACACAGTGGTCTCACTTTGAAAATTAATTCATCGACTGAAAAATAATCTCGAAGGCCCGGAATCAAAGTCCTTTAACTTAAAGCCGGTATAATACAGGAATAAACCTGTATTTTACGCCGAGACTTAAATGAGGGTGAGATGAAATTCGCAGGGTGCCATTTGAATTCAGTTTCCTGTGTTGGAGAGTCTTAGATGATTGTGTGCGACCCTCTCTCTCTCCCTTCCAACTACTGGGATGATAGATGCAGAGAGAGAAGGACAGAAAGAGTGTGAGGGAGGGGCTTGACATGAGAGGGAGATGAGAGAGAGGGAGAGGAGAAAGACAGAGGGAGGGTCGATAGAGAGGGAGACAGTGGAACCGTGATATTAATTACAGCAAATTCCCTTTCTGTCTATTTCCATTCTGCTCTCTTTCTCTCTGTCTTCCCAGCGTTCTGCCGATACCTATGTATCACCCCCCCCCCCCCCCCCCCGCTCTGTACTGTCTCGTTAACCCTTCAATCAATGTAAAACTTTCCAAGTACTGCAATTCTCCATCATACCTTTCTGGGGATTCCCTGATTTGGAACAAAATAGAAATAAGTGCTGACGGGGCGATTAAAAAATTCTCCGAAAGGAATGGGCAGCTGGTTTTCCAATTTGAATATTGGGTTTAGCTCCTTCTGGGAACAGAGGGAATGTGTCTCCTGACTCGGGGTGACGCATTGCGTTCAGGGGTATGGGTATAGGGGATTGGGGGATGGAGCAAGGAGCATATCAGGCAGGGGAAAGAATATCTCCCCCACCGTTCTGCCCACCTTACCGTCCCACCTTCGTAGGACTAAATTGCTGCTTGTGGGATCTTGCTGCGTATCAACTTAGCGATCACATAAATCAACATTACACTAGCTCACTGAGTGTAAAGTATATGGGATCGGGTGAGGGAGTCAGCCTGTAATGAATAGGCCGGAGCCTGGGTAAAGATTTGTCCTCAATCCCAGAGTGGTGCTTGCGTTTCAGACAGGGCAGTGGGACTGGCATGATTTCTGAGGAGGTTTGGGGGTTAAATGTCGCTTCCTCTGTCACTCCATGTTTCTACCTCTCCCTTTTGAGCCATTTATTTTTACATATAATCTTGTGACATATTTAAGAAAATATAAATTGGGATAATTTTAATTGACGGGTTGGTTTCGTGGGAGGGTGGAAGGTTAGTTCGGCTCCCACTCTCGCCCCATCCAGGGACGGGGGCTGAACTGTGGATGGGGGGGGGGGGATAGTTCTCTTTAACTGGACGTGGGGGGAGGGGGTGTTCTTTGTCCCTGAGGTTTAATGCAGCCTCTCTGAATGGCCTCAATTTTCAACCTGCGAACAAATTAGGATTTAGTGGCTTGTGCAGGAAGCATTTTGAATTGAGTTATTTGAGAGTCCCACTGTTGATTTCCCTCTCTTTCTCTCTGCCTGTCTGTATCCCACCATGTGAGAAACAGAGAGAGGGTAGACCCTCATTTCGCACTCACTTTAAACCTAACCCTCACTTAAAATTCACTTTGTATCTGAAAAACCCAGGTTTGTGTATTCACCTGCTTTGTAGACATGCACTGTGCCATCCCCCTCTCCGTTTCATATTCATCCACACATGAAGAAGAAATACATTGACGGAAAGGAGGAGGGTGGGATTAGAGAAGGAAACAGGTGAGGGAGAGATAAACAGAGATAAATGTAGAGTGTTGGGGGGGGGGGGTTCAGAGGGATAAAGAGACACAGGATATGGGGGAGTCCTGCTCCTTTGTGACACTGCCTGTGGAATCCTGTTGTGCAGACTTCCCTCAATTGCCGCCTTACTCTTTAATTCACTGACTGCGGGTGGATCTGAGTGTGGAATTACACATATTAAACATGTCCAGTGTGTTGGGGACAGTTATTATAAATGGGAAGACAGGAACTTTTCAGACTTAATTCCAGACAGGAACTTTTCAGATGTAATTGCACCTCTCACACAGGGCCTGAAATGAAAAACTTTATATTGCACTCGGTTTAATTTGCCAATCGCGAATTAGTGTCCGTGTTTTGCTGTAATTAATATCACGGTTCCTTGTGAAAGCCGAGGGAACTGTTTGAATTGACCTTTACTGAGTTTCTGCTTGTATATTGTCAGTCTCTCTCTCACTGTGTCTCTTTGTCTATCTCCCACAGTGAGATAAATTGTTGAAGAGAGAGAGAATGAAAGGAGGGAGTGAGGGAAACAGGTATAGATGGCAATATAGAGGTGAACTTTGGTGGGTGGGCCGCGGGGCGTAGAGGGGGGTGCATAAAGGCACAGCATCTGGGAGTCTGCAGTGTGGAGTCAGTGCCCAGCACTAGGCTCAGGGAGGTGGGGGTGGGTCGGGAAAGGGAGACTCCTTGACAACATTCTGGGAGTCCCTTATATGGGAAAAAATAGAAATAAATACTTGGAGGGAGGGAGTGCTGGAAATGTGGTTTTAATAATTCTCTGAAGGATAGGGCAGCTGATTTATCAGTTTAAAGAGGAGGGTTTAGCTATTTTGCGAATTAGCGTGGATGTGTGTCCAGTCTCGGAATACCCATGGCGTTCACGGAGTTCGGGCGGGGGGGATATGGGTTTTGGAGGGAGGAATATAGCTGGCAAGAGAAGTAATATGTCCTTCCACCCACCCCTCGCCTTCCTGTCCCATCCAGATTGGATCTCTTTGCAGTCTGTGCATCAATTACCTGCGGCCTTTCCTGAAATGCAAAATGGCAACCATCCAATTAAAAAACCTCAGCCTCATTGAGTCCAAAGCAGTATGGAGGGGTTGAGTTAGTGGATTTGAAATAAATAGGCCGGAGCCTGTATAAAGATTTGTCCTCAATCCTAAAGTGGTGTTTGTGCTTCAGACAGGATGGTGAGATTCGAGGTTTTTCTGATGGGTTTGAGGGTGAAATGTCCCTACCTCTGTCACTCCAGTTTCCTCTCTCTCTTTCCAGGCATTTCTGTCTTCATTTTATCCAACAATCAATGTAATAGGAAACTCCAATTTGATTTGTCGAGAGAGTGGGAGAGAGAGAGGGAGAAAGACAGAACGATAGTGGAGAGGGAGAGAGATAGTGAAAAATAGAGGGGGAGAATTAAATGGAAGCGTCATGGGAAACTAGGGAGAGATGAGCAAACAGAATGGATGTCAGGTGAAGTGAGGGGGCCAACGCACGGGGTCTGGGGGTGGGGATACGCTGTGTGCAGTCAGTGTCCGGTTACATTTTGTTTTCGAAAGTGCGATTTTACACAAACTACAAACCTGAGACAGTTGAACTGAACATTTCTCTCTTTTAAATCTCTATCTCCTTTTCATGTATGTCGTTCTGCCTCTCGCTCTATCTCTAACTGCCCGTGTCGTTCCGATAACCTGTCTCTCCCTGCCTCCCTCTACCATTGACAAAAAAGCTGGCTTGTAATTGTTGCAGTAAAAGTTCCTAAAGTTGTCTCCAGCAGCGGTGGGAGGTGGCCGAGAACCTTTTTCTGGGACAACTAAAGCGGGGGGAACATTTAGCTGTCAGCATGTTGTTGTTTTGGGATCTTGCTGTGTTACAGATACCAGGTTAAAGTACAACATATTTGTTTGGAATCACCAGCTTTCGGAGCGCAGCTCATTCATCAGATGAGTGTCTGTCCTGATGAAGGAGCTGCGCTCCGAAAGCTTGTGATACAAAATACACCTGCTGGTCATTAACCTGGTGTAGCAAGACTTCTTATTCTGCCAACCCGAGCCCGACGCCACCATCCCCACATCATGTGTCACAGATGGCCGTGGAGGTCGATTCCTCTAACACAGCTAGTCGCAGAAGCAGAGAGATTGAGAGACAGAAACTGGAGGAGGTGGCAGATATTTCTTCAATTCTATTTTGTTATAACTTGAGAGTAGTCTTGTCTGTAGTGGGTAAAGTCTTGGAGGGGATTATAAGGGACAAGATTTATAATCATCTAGATAGGAATAATATGATCAGGGATAGTCAGCATGGCTTTGTGAAGGGTAGGTCATGCCTCACAAACCTTATTGAGTTCTTTGAGAAGGTGACTGAACAGGTCGACGAGGGTAGAGCAGTTGATGTGGTGTATATGGATTTCAGCAAAGCGTTTGATAAGGTTCCCCACGGTAGGCTATTGCAAAAAATACGGAGGCTGGGGATTGAGGGTGATTTAGAGATGTGGATCAGAAATTGGCTAGCTGAAAGAAGACAGAGGGTGGTGGTTGATGGGAAATGTTCAGAATGGAGTACAGCCACAAGTGGAGTACCACAAGGATCTGTTCTGGGGCCGTTGCTGTTTGTCATTTTTATCAATGACCTAGAGGAAGGCGCAGAAGGGTGGGTGAGTGAATTTGCAGACGATACTAAAGTCGGTGGTGTTGTCGATAGTGTGGAAGGATGTAGCAGGTTACAGAGGGATATAGATAAGCTGCAGAGCTGGGCTGAGAGGTGGCAAATGGAGTTTAATGTAGAGAAGTGTGAGGTGATTCACTTTGGAAGGAATAACAGGAATGCGGAATATTTGGCTAATGGTAAAGTTCTTGAAAGTGTGGATGAGCAGAGGGATCTAGGTGTCCATGTACATAGATCCCTGAAAGTTGCCACCCAGGTTGATAGGGTTGTGAAGAAGGCATATGGAGTGTTGGCCTTTATTGGTAGAGGGATTGAGTTCCTGAGTCGGGAGGTCATGTTGCAGCTGTACAGAACTCTGGTACGGCCGCATTTGGAGTATTGCGTACAGTTCTGGTCACCGCATTATAGGAAGGACGTGGAGGCTTTGGAGCGGGTGCAGAGGAGATTTACCAGGATGTTGCCTGGTATGGAGGGAAAATCTTATGAGGAAAGGCTGATGGACTTGAGGTTGTTTTCGTTGGAGAGAAGAAGGTTAAGAGGAGACTTAATAGAGGCAAACAAAATGATCAGGGGGTTGGATAGGGTGGACAGTGAGAGCCTTCTCCCGCGGATGGATATGGCTGGCACGAGGGGACACAACTTTAAACTGAGGGGTAATAGATATAGGACAGAGGTCAGAGGTAGGTTCTTTACGCAAAGAGTAGTGAGGCCGTGGAATGCCCTACCTGCTACAGTAGTGAACTCGCCAACATTGAGGGCATTTAAAAGTTTATTGGATAAACATATGGATGATAATGGCATAGTGTAGGTTAGATGGCTTTTGTTTCGGTGCAACATCGTGGGCCGAAGGGCCTGTACTGCGCTGTATTGTTCTATGTTCTATGTTCTAGTACCCAATTCGTTTTTTTCCAATTAAGGGGCAATTTAGTGTGTCCAATCCATCTAGCCTGCACATCTTTGGGTTCAGGGGCGTAGCCCACGCAACACGGGGAGTGTGCCACTTCCACACGGACCGGGATCGAACCTGGGACGTCGGTGCCGTGAGGCGACAGTGCTATGCACTGCGCCACCGTGCTGCCCCTGGAGGTGGCAGATTTGATGGAGAGAGAGAAACACACAGCGTGTTGGTCCTCTTGGGTTTCAATGAGGGGCGAGTCTTTTACGTTCTCTGTTATTGCCGATGTCATTGCAGATGCACACAGAAAATCGAGATCTCTGACTGGTAAGATAATTTAATAACAAGATGAACACATGGAAAGATAATTAACGAACTATAATACAAACGGAAATTGATAATAACATCCTCCTGGAGCTGTTTCAAATGCGACTGTCCTCCAGTACGACCCACTACCGACTCTCGGATCCGTCCAGTCATGTGGCAGATCTCTACTGCCACTACCTGGTCAGAGGTCGTGCCGACAACTATATTCTGCAAAAAATCACGATACACATCGATGAAGACACGCATATCACCACAGTCAGTCTCCATTTTAATTCCGTTTTCCGAGGATCATCATGCGGGATGCGGGACTTTACTCATAAAATCATAGAATTTACAGTGCAGAAGGACGCCATTCGGCCAATGGAATCTGCACCAGCCCCCGAAAAGAGCACTCCCGCCAAGCCCAATCCTCCACCCTATCCCCATAACCCAGTAACCCCACCGAACCCACTCTCTCTATCTTTGACTCCCTCGCTCTCTCTACCTCTGTCTCTGTGTAAACGCTTGTCAACTTTAAAAAGTGCTCGAAACAGATGGCTGTTGACTGAGAAATGTTCCACAGACTGAACCCAGGAAACATTTTGTCTTGTCATTATCAGTGGGTGAGGTGTGGTAAAATAGGGACAGCGAGAGCGGGAGGGGGGAACGTAATACAAAGATAGAGGATGGAGGGTGAGAAGAACAGTTAATATTAGAGTGGGAGAGAATGGGAATGACTGGGGAAACAGAGGCAGAGATAGCCAAACAGAACAGCTGTGGGTTGGGTTAGGGGATCAAAGAGCACGGGTCTGGGGGTGGGGGGGTCACTGACCAGTTGCATCGTTTCATAAAGTGTAACATTACAAGAACTGCAATCCTCAGACAATCGATAGGATAATATCTTCTGAGGGAATGAACAGCTTCTTCTCTCTCTGTCTCATGATTTCTTCCGCAATCTGTGTCCCTCCCTCCCCCACCCACCACCACATGCGTCTCTCTATCTGCAGCTATTTCTCTGCATAATTCTTCTCAAATAAAATGATAAAAACACCACTGTGATTTGTCGTCAGTGAATTGGTGGACTAATGGGGGAAATAGATGGGGGGGGGGGGCGGGTTGAGTGGGAGGTTGTTAACAGAGAGACACAGGACCTGGGATGTTCTCCTGTCTCCATGCCCCAGCTGAGGTGTTTTCTGGGGGGATTTGAACAAAATATATATCTACATAGGAGAGAAGGGAAATCGCACAAAACACAAAGCAAAATAAAGGAATACAATAACTGGAAGTGGATTATGTGCTAGCTCAACAACAGCAACATTATATCTAGCTCATAAGTAGGCATCGCTTTATGGGGGGGGGGGGGGGACTGGGGAGGTACATGTACATTTGGGTGCCCGGGAACAATTACATAACAATTACAGAGGACAATACGTGAATGGACCTGGTGTTGATGTTGTCGCTTGCTTCTCCCGGTTTTCACTGCCGTTGTCGTCTCGCGATCACCTCCGCTTCAGCCGCTCGCCCCGTCTTTCTCCCGTATTTTCCTTGTTCTCTGCTCCTGTAGATGCTAAGTTTGTTATAGTTTCACGTACCCTCCCTCCGGCTGTCAGTCTCTTGCCTCCCCTGGTTCCCCTCTATTGTATCCGGTCTCCTCCCTCTTCCCCTCCCCCCCCCCCTGCCCCCTTACCCTCCCCTTCTCCTGTGGTTCGCCTTTCTTTTCTCTTGGGTTTAGCTGTTATCCCCCCTCACTCCTCCCCCGGTCTATCCCTCCCTACCCCGCCTTGGCTACTTTCCCTTGATTCTTGGCTACCTGGTTATACTTCTGCTTATTCCTTGGCCACAAACAGGTCCCGGAACAATTTGGGGAATGGCTCCCACATTCTGTGGAAGCCGTCGCCTGACCCTCGCATGGCGATATTGAGGTTCTCATAGCGAGATTCTAAGAGGTCGGACAGCCAGCTGCAGCTTAGGCGGACGATCAAGGAGGCAAAGGCAAGGGCGTCCTCCCTCTTCCCCCGGAATAGATTTGGCTGGTGTGAAACCCTGAAGATCGCCACTTTCGGGCATGGCTCCAACCTCATCGCTTCCACTTTGGACATTGCCTCGAAGAAGACTGTCCAGTTCCCAGCAGGGGCAATAGCAGAACATGTGGGCGTGGTTGACCGGGCCTCCTTTGCACCACTGGCATCTATCGTCCACCTCCATGAAGAACTTACTCACACGAGTTCTTGTTAAAAGTGGGCTCTATGTACCACTTTTAGTTTCGTCATGCTGAGCCTTGCGCACCTGGAGGTGGAGTTTGCTCAATGCAGTGCTTTGCTCCAGAGACCCCACCCCATTTCAATCCGCAGGTCTTCCTCCTATTTCTTACTTATTTCGGCCAGTGCGGTGTCGGCCCTTTCTACCAGTCGGTCATGCATGTCGCTGCAGTTCCTTTTATCTGGGATGCTTGCGTCCAGTAACTCTTTCAGTAATGTCTGCCGTGGCGGTTGTAGGTACGTCCTTCTCTCCTTTCACAGGAGATTTGTGAGTTGCAGGTACATTAGTAATTCCTCCTGGCTAGCTGAAATGTCTCCATCAGTTCGCCCAGTGTTGCGATCCTGCCGTCCGTATATAGGTCCCTGACTGTCAGTGACCCTACGTCCTGTCACCACGTTTTAAAGGTGGCGTCAGTTAGCGCTGGTGTGAACCGATGGTTGTTCCAGATGGGAGCTTTGTCTGATATTTTGGTCAGGCCATATTGCTGCCGTAGTTGGTTCCAGGACTGGAGGGAGGCTATCACCACCGGGCTGCTGGAGTGTTTTTTGGGTGGGGATGGGAGTTCTGCCGTGGCGGGCACCCGGAGGGAGGTCCCCTTGCAGGAGGCCTCTTCTACGCCCACCTACTCGGCTTCTGGCTCCTTGATCCATTCCCGTATTCGCGTAGCCGTCGCCGCCCAGTGGTAGAGTTGTAGGTTTGGGAGAGCCACCCCACCCCCAGGATTTTGTTCTTTTGTAGGGCCTTCTTTGGGATCCTAGCACCCCCCCTCCCCCACCCCACCCATACTAACGCCATAATTAGTTTGTTAGTGCTTTGAAAAATGCCTTGGGGATGTATATCGGAATGGATCTAAGTAGGATGAGGTACCTGGGCAGCACGTTCATTGTGATCGTCTGGACTCTCCCCGCGAGGGAGAGTGGGAGTGTGTTCCATCTTTGCAGGTCCTTTTTTATTTCCTCTGTTAGGCTGGTGAAGTTCCATTTGTGGATACCGCCCAGTCCTGCACTATTTGCATCCCTAGGTCGCGCAATTTGTGTTGGGCTTGTTTCAACGGCAGTCCCATTAGCGCTGCCACCCTCCTTGTGGGAAGGTCTCGCTTTTGCTCATGTTGAGTGTGTTGCCCAAGAAGGCGCCAAACTCTTTCAGGAGCGCGATGATTCCGCCCATGCTGCTCTGTGGGTCCGAAATCTAGAGGAGCAGATCATCTGCATAGAGTGAGACTCTGTGCTTTCTGCCTCCCCTTCGGATCCCCCTCCAGCTTTTTGCTGCTCTGAGCGCAATTGCTAGTGGTTCGATCACTAGAGCGAACAGCAGCGGGGACAGTGGGCATCCTTGTCTGGTGCCCCTGTGCAGTTGGATGTATCGGGAGTTGGTGTTGTTGGTCCGTACGCTCGCCATGGGTGTGTTGTCTCTGAGTTTTACCCAGGAGGTGAACCCTGTTCCAAGCCCGAACCGCTCCAGTACCTCTATGATGTATTTCCATTTGACTCTTCTCGTAAGCCTTTTCTGCGTCTAGGGAGACGATCACCTCTGGTGTTCTCTCCCCGGAGAGGGTCATTTTCACGTTTAGCTGGCACCTGATGTTCGAGGTTAGCTGCCTACCTTTGACAAAACCCGTCTGGTCCTCTGCGACCACTTCTGGTACGGAGTCTTTCATCCTTTTGGCTAGGATTTTGGCCAATATTTTGGAACAGTGGGTTAGTCCTGCTGCGTCACGGCGCCGAGGTCCCAGATTCGATCCCGCCTCTGGGTCACTGTCCTTGTAGAGTTTGAAAATTCTCCCCGTGTTTACGTGGGTTTCGCCCTCACAACCCAAAGATGTGCAAGCGAGGTAGATTGGCCACAATAATTTGTCCCTTAATTGGAAAAACTGAATTGGTTACTCTAAATTTATTTTTAAAAACTAGTTAATTAATGTTTCAGAATTAGCGTCTTGTGACATGAATCTACTCTCTCACGAAACGTCATATGTTTGTTCAATTAAAAGAAAACTCAGCTGAACTATGTTACGACATCACTATCCCAAGGCGATCCCACCAGATATAAGTTAAAATCTTTGGGCATACGTTCCCTCAGAGTTCAACACAGTGCAACGGCAAGTGTCAAGAAGGCATCAATTACTTCACACTGGAAAATGCTGGAAACATTTGAAATGATCGCCAAAATATTCTACCTGATTCTGGCCATAATTGGTGTACCTGGTGAGTGACCATAAACCTTGATTTTGTGTAAATCTTTGTCTGAATTTACCTGTGGTTTTACTTTGTGACAGATACAGTTACATCTTTCGGGCACTGTTTCCACTCACCCGCTCGGTAAAATATTTTAGCTACAGTGAAATGTCTTGACGTTTATCTGTGCTTCTAGTCTGTTTCTCCAGCTTGTAATCAACACGTTTCTTACACAAAGGCTCCCTGAATTATTAAGCTACTGTATTTATTGGGAAATTGTCCTATCTTGAATCAGATCGCAGGGAAATAATACTCTCTGAAGCAAGTATAACTCTTTTTTGTAAATATCAAAAACGGTGATCGCAGTGTTGAGGCTTAAGGAACACCTCTCTGAATGAACCTCATTTACACCGACTCCCTTTTTTCTTGCGCGGGGTGGGGGGGGGGGGGGCGGTCGGCGTGTGACCAACTTGCTGTCCCTCATTACACTTGTTCTGTGATTAGTCATGATTCTGTCATGCTGCAATGACAAAATGCCTTTTTCAGTTAAACTGATGTGCACCTGCTCAGATATTCTACAATTTATGACAGTAATACAACGATACTGGTAATTTTGCTCAATGAAGACCATGTTTTTCGCAAATGTGCTGATGACACTATAGCGCACTGACACGTGTACAGTTCTTTGGGAATGTTATATCGTTAGTCAATCGTTTAATAACGTGTGTATCATTATGCATCAGAGAAGAATACCTCAGAGGTCGCCCCATTATATAGTCATGGTACTTTGGATTGAGTCAATCAAAATCGCAGTTATTTCCCTCTCTGAATAATTTACAAACACCTGGTAAAAATATGTTTCCGTTTTTGGATGGAAGTTCTTCTCTACTATTTGGCCGTGTGCCCCCCCCCCCCCCCCCTCCTAACCCACACCCCCGCCCCCTCCAAACCACGCGATGACTCCTTTCTCCCGTGCTCATGGAAAATGGTGATGTGATACTCACTGAGTTTGGTGGGTTCCTGGGATGTATTCTGATATGGACGGTGGAGTCAGACCCGGAGCTGACGTCTGACCCTCAGACGGATCAGATCAATGTGGAAGGTCAATTGGTCTCATAGCATTCTGACAATGAGTGTGGTTAAATACCGGGGAAGCAGCTCTGATGGAATGAAGAAGGAGAAATATCTAAGGGCTCCTGATGGGAAGTCTAGTCGTGATATATTTGGATCATAGGATTGTATCTGATCGAGTAAATGTGGAGGAAAGTCGAGAGTCCGTAAAATCCGTGTGATGGCCTCTATCAGTGTGAACTGCATCAGGAGTGGGTTATCGATAGCGAGTGGAGTCTAATCCTGCCGATCATAATTTCTAGGAAACGCCTGATGTTCATGGTGTTTCGGACCCAGGTTAAAGCATCTAATGTTCAGGTGGGGCTGATCCTGAGGAAGGCATGGGCTGCGGGAATGAAGGATGACCGTGGTAAGATTAATTTATGTTGAGAGGCGTCAGATATTGCAAGGGGTCTGATATTGGGTGGGAAGGCATATTATTCCCAACGAAGTTGTGATCATGTCCCTGGAAGGGTCCTGAGGGGGTACTGACGCTGGGGAGGTCAGAGCAGTGCTGTGGGTGAACTCAGCAAGGATACTCTCCCTGAAGTGTGTTCAACGTAATAATGGTCTTATCCCGATGATGTTCGGATTCTGAGCGGGACTGCATTGTGTGAGGCGAAAAGGTGATGTTTCCTGATCCTTTAGGGTGATATGTCGTTGTGCGCGATCTCTTCCTGCATGTGTGAACATCCCTGCACTGGTCCTTAAGAACGTCTGTTAAAGCCAGTGACATAGTCCCGTGGGTGGTCATATCTTGACGATCAGTCATGCTAAGGTACCTGTCACATGCGCCGGGAAGATGCTTGATCCCGAATGGGTTTCAAACCACAGGATTAACTGTGAAAGCGGGGAGATGATATCTTTCTGTTAAAAACGCTGAGGATTTGATTGATGTATTGATTGGTTTATTGTCACATCTACCGAAGTACAGTAAGTTCTGCGGCCAAGGGAACGTACGCAGTACATTCACAGTAGACAAAAGATCAAGCAACAGAGAACATTGACAATGGGTCATCAACACACAGTGGATGGTTGCAGTGCGCCTTAAGGGCCATACAAAGCAAATAGAGGAGCATTTTTTCATCCGGGGGTATGAATATTACTGTGCTCTGATAATGTGGAGCGGAGTGTAAGTTAGGAGTGTCTGACCATGAAGGATTTTTGATCACAGGGTGGAACACTACACCTGATGACGTCTGAATATCAACGTCGCCATTCTATCCAATGTGGGAGTCTGATCCCAGGAATGGGCGGAGTTCTTAGCTTTGGGGAGCGACTGTTGTAGCGGTATGGTCACTGGGCTAATAATCCAGAGACCTAGCGTTGGGCGCTGGGGGCCTGGGTTCGAAACACTTGAGACAGGTTATGGAATTGAATTCAGTGAAAATCAGGAATTAAAAGTGTAATGATTACCATAAACCATTATCGATTGTCGTAAAAACCCATCAGGATCTCTCATATCCTTTAGGGAGGGAATTCTGCCATCATTCCTTGATCTGGCTTACATGTGCCTCCAGACCCACAGCAATGCGATTAAATCTACAGTGGTTTGCAATGTTGCCTCACAGCACCGGGACCCCAGTGAAATTCCGACCTCGGGGGACTCTCTGTGAGGAGTTTTCACTTTCTCTCCGTATCTCCGCGGGTTTCCTCTGGGCTGGCCTCCCACAGTCCAATGATGCGCAGGTTAGTTCAATTGGCGATGCTAATCTGCCCCTTAGTGATGTGTCGGTTGCTGGAGTAACGGGGACCAGTTGGCAGAGTTGACCTAGCGAGTGTGTTTTTTCGGACGGCCTGTGCAGACAGGAAGGGTCGAATGGCCTCCTTCTGCACTGTTGCGATTCGATGATTCTATGAAACTTCGTCTGATCCTGGTGAGTGTGCCTGTTCCTAATGGGGACGGGGACTCACCCTGAAGGAAATTCAATTTACAGATTTGTCAATTTCAGGTAGCTGGATTCTGATCGGTGGAAAGGTCTGTTTCCGAGAACCATCTGGTCCTCGTATCTGTTGCAACCTTTGTCAGAGTTCAATTGATGACTGTTTGGACCATCACATGAGTGCTTGAGTTTGGTGATTGGCTCGATACGCTATAATCGGAATGGGGAACCGTGCCGTGGAGGGTGCCATATTTCTGCTTAAGCGTTGCTGATTGTAATACACAATCCTGCTTCTTTGAGTATGAGGTGAGTGTCCTGAGGTGAAAACACGACAGCCGAATTTAGACTTGTGAAGCTGACTATATCCTCGAATACAAATCTTTGAGAAACAGAAATTAGATGCATAAGTAGGCCATTCGGCCTTTCGAGAATGCACCATAATTCAATATGAGCATGGCTGATCATTCAACTTTAGTATCCCGTTCCCGCTTTCTCTCCATATCCCTTAATCCTTTAGCTCCAATGACCTTTGGAATATATGCAACGAACTTGTCCCAACAACTTTCTGTGATAGATAATTCCACAAGTTCACAACTCTGAGGCAAGCACCTATTTCTCATCTCTGTTCTGAAAGCCTTACCCTGTATTCTTAGGCCGTGACCATTAGTTTTGCACGTCTCCAACATCGGAACCTTTCTTCCCGCATCGAGCCTGTCCAGCCCCATCAGGATTTGATATGTGTCTATGAAATATCCGTTCATTATTCTAAACTCTGTTGAGTGTAAGCCCAGTCGATCCAATCTTTCTTCATATATCAGTCCTGCCATCCAGGGAATTAGTCTGGTGAAACTTCGCTGGACGTCCTCAATAACAAGAATGTCCTTCCTCAAACGAGGAAACCAAAACTGCACACGATACCCATGGTGTGACTTCACCAAGGCCCTGTATAACTGCAGCAACACATCCTTACTCTTCGGCTAAAATCCTCTCGCTATGAAGGCCAGCATGCCATTAGCTTTCCTTGCTTCCGACTGTAACTGCATGGCAACCATCAGCGACTGTTCCACCATGACACCCAGGTCTCGTTGCAATTCCCCATTTCCTGAACTGTCATCATATAGATAACAATCGGCCTTCTTGTATTTCCCACCAAAGTGGGTAACGTCACACTTACCCACATTATATCGCATTTGATAAGTATGTTCCCACCCAGCCAGCCTGTCGAAATCACACTGCAGCCTCTTTGCAGCACACTTGCAGGCACCTTAGTGTCGTATGGAAATTTGAAGATATTGCATGAAATCCCTTCATGCAAATCATTGATGTATATTGTTAACAGCTGGGGCCACAGCACTGAACCACTGCGCCACGAACCACTGCATGCCACTCAGTAAATAACCCGTTTTTTCCAACACTCCGCTTCCTGACTGCCAACCCATTCTCTATCACGTCAATACATTGCGCATAATCCCATGACCTCTAATTAACTCAATAATCTACTGTCAAAAGCCTTCTTAAATTCCAACTTCCACTGGTTCACCGTTGTGTACTCCACTGGTCAGACTCTCAAACTATTGCAGAAGATTTGTGAAGCATCATTTTCCTTCAGTGAATCCATGCTTATTTGGACCGATCCTGGCCCCATTTTAAAAATGCTCAGTTATTTCATTCTTACTAGTTTAGTCCAGTATTTTCCCTACTACCAATGTCAGGCTAACCGGTCTATAATTCCCCGTTTGCACTCTCCCTGCTTATATAAAAAGAGTGGTTACATTAGCTACCCTCCGATACATTGGAACTCTTCCGGACTCTATTGAATGCTGGAAAATAATCATGAATGATTGCACTTTTTCGAGGGCCACTTCCTTAATTAGTCCGGGATGTCGAGCATCAGGCCCTGGGGATCAATCTCAATGTCAACGCAATTTCCTGATTAATAAGGATTTCCTTTAGTTTCTCCTTCATGCTGGACCGTCTGTCCCCGGAAGGCTATGATTATCCTCCTTTGTGAAAAAAGGTCTGAACTATTTCTTCAACTGGTCTGCCATCTCTTTGTTTCCCATTATGAATTCACCTGATTCTCACTGTAAGGTGCGTACATTTGTCTTCACCACTCTTTGTCTCTTCGCTTATCTATAGTACATTTTGCAGTCACTTGTTATGTCCTGTGCACGCTTACTCTCGTACTCTGTTTTCCCCTTTACGAATTATATCCTTTGTCCTCCTGTGCTGAAATTTATATTTCGCCCACTCCTTAGGCTTGCTGGTTTTTCTGATTAATCATATGCCTCCACTTTGGCTTTAACACTATGCCTAATTTCTTTTAGCCATGGCTGAGTCACCTTCCCCGATGTACGCTTGCGCCAGACAGGGATGCACACTTATTGAAGTTCACCTTTGTATTCGCTAAATGTCTGCCATTGCCTATCCGCCGTCAACCCGTTCAGCATCATTTGCCAACTTCACCTAGCTAATGCACGTCTCGAACCATCAAAGCTAGCTTTCTTTAATTTCAGGCTCTAGTCTCAGACTCAACTGTGGCACTCTCTATCTTAATCAATAACTCTAATTATTAGGGTCACTCTTCCCTAAAGGAACTCGCACAACAACGTTGGTAATTAATATCGCTCATTGCACAATCTAGGATGGCCTGTTCTCCAGTTGGTTCCTCGACATATTGGTCGAGAAAACCATCCCTTAAACTCTCCAGGAAATTAACCTCCATCGAATTGCTGCCAGTTCAATTGGGCTAATTAATATGCAGATTGATATCACCCATAATAACTGTTGTTCCCGTACTGCACGCATCTCTAATGTCCTGTTTGATGCCATCCCCAAACAACAACTGTTTTTTTGGTCTGCACTCAAATCCCACTGACGTTTTTGCCCTTCAGTGTTCCGCAGCTTCACCCATACAGATTTCACATCATCAGGCTAATGTTCTTTGTCACTGTTGCGTGAATCTCCTCTTTAACCAGCAACGTACCGTTCCTTTCCTTCTATTTTTTCTGAATATTGAATACCACAGGACATTGGGTTCCTACCCTTGGTGACCATGGAGTCAAGTCTAGTGATCCCAATTATATCATCTCCGTTGATGATTGTCAGCGCAGAAAATTCATCAAACTTATTACAAATTCTCCTTGCAGACATAGAGCCTTCGTATATTCTTTTTGCCCATTTAGAATTATGATGTAATATGGCCCTTTTTCATTTTTGACTTTGGTTTCTCTGCCTTCCACTTTTCCTGTTACTGCCTTTTGTTTCTGTCCCCACCTTACTTCCATCCGATCTCCTGCATCGGTTCCTAACCCCTGCCATATTAGGATAACCCTCCACAACAGCACAACAAATTCTCCCTAAGGACATCTGTTCCGGTCCTGCCCAGATGCAGACCATCCGTTTCGTACTGCTCCACCTCCCCGAGAGATGGTTCCAATGTCCTGAAATTTGAATCCTTCCCACTTACACTACCCCTCAAGCCACGAATTCATGTTAGCTATCCTGTCATGTCTGCTATCACCAGCATGTGACACTGGTTCTAATCCTGAGATTCGACCTTTGAGGTCCTGCTTTTTAATTAAAATTCTAACTCCCTTATTTCAGCTTGTAGGACTTCATCCCGTTTCCTGCCTGTATCATTGGTCCCCATATGCACTACGGCAGACATCTGTTCACACTCTCCCCAGAATGACCTGCAGCTGCAACGAGACATCTTTGACCCTTGCACATGGAAGACAACTTGCCATCCTAAATCTAGATTGGGGCCGCAGAAACGTCTATCTATTCCCGTCATAATTGAATCCCCTATCACTATAGCTCTGCCACTCTTTTTCCTGCCCTCAAGTTCAGCAGAGCCAGACACGGTGCCATGAACCTGGCTGCTGCAGCCTTTCACTTGTGAACCATCTCAAGACACGGCACGTTGGACAGTGGTTAGCACAGATGCCTCATTAGTGCCAGCTAGACGGGTTAAATTCCGTGCTCGGTTACTCTGCATGAGTTTGTACATTTTCCCCATTTCCACATGGTCTCTCTTCGGGTGCTCAGGTCTCATCACTCAGTCTAAAGATGTGCAGGTTCGGTGGATTTGCCATGCTAAACTGATTGTTGTTGTCCAAAATGTTCGGTGGTGTAACTGTGACATGGTGAGGATTAGGTGCTCTTTCCGAGGATTGAGGAACAGTTGATGGGCCGAACAGCCTCCTTCTGGAGTTTGGAGGTTCCATTATCGTCTGTAAATTGCAACACGTACCCTGAGAGTAGTTGTCTGTCCGGCATTCCTCTAGTCTGCAGCAAAGCGGTTTGATATTAGATGAGGGCCTAAACTGAGATGTTTACGAACAGGAAAACACAGGGATATTCCTCGGACGAGGCTATTGGTACAGTAAGGCCCACTCTTCCATTCACAGTGTCGTGGTAGATAAGCTTCCACTTACTCAGTTTTCTGTAGAATACCAATCTCCCTTGTCATCATTAGAACCTCGATACCTATCGACTTCTTTCTTGAACATGCTTAGTCATTGTTAGTCTGTTGTCGCCTGGGTAACAATTCCAGTGTTTAACTTCCCCTGTGTGAAAACACCCTCGTGATCACAGATTAGGAAACATGCCAATGTTTCCAATGTAACCGTCTGTTGTGTCTCCCATTCTGGTCGTCATGTCCAACGGAACACTATATCTACATCTAGCCAGTCAAACCCTGAACGAACTGTGCAAATTGTAATGAGTACATCTGTTCTGCGTCGGAGCTCCAAGGACCAAGTTCCCCAGTTTTCCCTCAGAAAATGATGTCCCACGCACGAGTCCAGTGAATTCACGTTGCACGGCAATATATTAGCTACATCCTCCTTGAAGAATGAACTCGAAAGTTGTACACAACACTCCAATTAAAAGGATCTTCGTATTTGCAGCAGACATGCTGAATGATGCATTCAGATTCCATTGGAATGTATGGGGTTATGGCATGTGGGATCCTAATTGCTTGTTGCATCTGTATGCCGATGAATAAGGCCACAGTTGTAAATAAGGAGACATAGACCAATTATGACAACAACAATTTCTGAACAATCACTATTACTAAAAAGCTATTCCCTTCCATTATGTTTGTACAAAGTGGATAACGCCACACATATTCACACTATGTTCGATTTTCCATTCGTTGCACATTCACTTAGCCCCTCCATATATTCTTCAAATGTACTGCCATGCTCCTCACTTCGCAAGCCAATTGGTAAACACAATATCTATTCTGATAATGGCTTCCTTCTGTACTGTAGTGATTTTGCGAATCTATAATATGCTCACAAAATCCAACAGGTGTGTCAAAACTGATCCCTCTTCGATCCAAGTTGACTTCCCAACCAAATCATTTTTCAGTGATATCAGGTGCTTTATAACAGACTCTAACATGTTCTCTGCTATAGAAGTCCAACTAACAGGTCTGAAGGTCTCAGGTTTCTCTCTCGATCCATTTCTAAACAGTGGGGTAACGTTTCTGAATGTCTAGTCTGCAGTTTTAATCTCTAACATATTCATCCTGTCCCAGAAACCTGTCATTTTTCAGCAAAACTGTCTTTCGCAACTGTTGCAGATTTTGAACATATCGATCAACAACTTTCACTATGTTGAAATGTTCCTTTCTTACAGTTAATACCCTGGCAATTCTAATCCTGTCCCGTGGAAAGTGTGGCCTCTCTACTTGCACTACTCGCTACCTGGTGGCCATGGCAACTGCGGATCTACTGCTCATTATCACAGACGTCATTCTGAATCAGATCAATACATATTACATGCCATTGAGCTTTCTGGACATAACCCCTGTGTGCAGTGTTAGGGGTGTACTGCTGAGTGCAGCCAGGGACTGTTCTGTCTGGTTCACAGTTACGTTCTCCTTTGATCGGTTTGTGACCATCTGTTGCCAGAAAATGAGAGCAAAATATTGCACCGGGAAAACTGCGGCTGTGGTTCTAGCAACAACCGGCATTCTGCTCTGCTTTAAAAACATCCCCTGGTACTTTACGTTTACACCTTACGTGATAATAGGCAATACACCGTGGCTCTGTTACACAAAGGTAATAACTTTAACTGACCCAATTTGGCAAGGATTTCATTGGTTCGAACGGATTTTAACGCCATTGCTCCCATTTATTTTAATTATGTTGCTCAATGCACTGACAGTCAGATATGTTTTAGTGACCAGTCGAGTACGTCAGGGACTGAGGGCTCAGAATAATGGAGAGAATCGCAGTGATCCAGAAATGGAGAGCAGAAGGAAGTCTATGATTTTACTCTTCAGCATATCTGGGACCTTCATACTTCTATGGTTGTTGAATGTTATATATTTCTTGTACAAACACATTCGAGGAATCGTTTATTTAAACGAGTCTGAAGCTATATGTCAATATGTGGGATGGATGCTGCGTAATTTAAGTTGCTGCACAAACACATTTATTTACGGCGTGACTCAGTCAAAGTTCAGAGAGCAGGTCAAGAAGGCGGCAATGTATCCGGTTACATCAATTAATAAATTGGTCAACAAAGATCACTTGTGATAGGATATCACTGGCGAGAGTCAGTTGTACAGTCGAACTAACTGAATTGAAGGTGCATCAACAATTCGCAACAGACAAACGGCATATAACAACGAGGAGTGAACATTTATAGGTAAGAAGTCGGGCCTGCTGGAGTGGATCAATCCCTACCTCCACTACTGACAGCCGCTTTCACCGAGCTGGGAGCACCAGGAACTGGCGACCGGCAGTCTCAGTAAAGGACAATGGTCCGTTGCTGCCGGGAGTTCCCTCAGCCAAACAGCCAATCAGCCAGCTGAGACTGTGACCGACAGCTGGGACTGTCAGATCTCGGAAGTCATACTGCAAACATGACTTCAGTCAGGAAGCAACATGCATCGCAGGCATTGTTTGAGGTTGCATTGTAATCCACAGCTGCATTCATTATGCATAGGTTTCCACCAGCTGCCTATCAAATATCTGACGTCACGCTGGAGATTCATTCATCCAGCAACCCACTCTCAGCCAATTTTTGAGTTTGCGATGTGACTGATAGCTGTATTCACCAAACAAAATATTCTAACGTTTGACTGATAGCCAATCCAGACATCCAGCTGTTCTTTCTTTGTAGCTTAGCCAATCAGGCAGCTCTGCCTAGTGAAATAAAACCATTTGATCATCTGAATCATTCTTGCTCCCTGCTATAACAGACGCACATGTGGGAGAAATTATTCGGAGTATGGTCCCGTTTAAAATTTGTACCATTTAGTTTATAATTTTCTTTAAAATTAGTCCAAAGACATGAAACGCAATACACTGGTTGGAAATGTAGTCTGAAATTTAAGGGGAGACTGTTCAGTAAAGATGTTAGGAAACACCGCATCGCTCAATGGCAGGTAGCGGTTTGCAACTCTCTCCACAGCAGCAGTTGAAGCGAGAACAGTTGTTCATCTGAAATCAGAGACATATAGATTTTATAAGGAGGGATAATGGATGACTCGGGATATTGAGGCCATGGTCAAACGGAAGGAATCATATGATATACATAGTCATCCAGGATCACACGAATCCCTTCAAGAGTATCGGGCTTGTCGGAGTAAAGAGAGAAATAAGGAGGGCAAGAAGGGGACAGGAGATTGTCTCGGCAGATAAGGAAAAGAAAATCCAAAAAAAGGTTTTACAGATACATAGAGGGTAAATGCGTGACTAGGGAGAGGGTAGGGCCTCTTAAGGATAAACAAGGTCAACTATGTGCAGATTCACAAGGGATTGGAGATGTCCAAAATGAATATTTCTCGTCAGTATTTTCTGCTGAGAATGCCACGAATGTTAGGGAAATAAAAAGCGATGTTTTGAGGAGTGCACATATTGCAGAGAAGTTGGTGCTGGAGGTATTGAAGCGCATAGAGATAGATAAATCCCAGGGACCTGATGAAATGTATCCCAGGGCGTTGTAGGGGACTCGTGAGGAAATTGCCGCCCCTGGCTGAGATAATTGAATCACGACAGCCACAGGAGAGGTGCCTGAAGATTGGATGGTAGCAAATGTTATGCCCTTGTTTAAGAAGGGCTGTAGGGATAATCCCTGGAACTATAGACCGGTTAGCCTTACTTCTGTAGTGGGTAAATTGATATAAGGTATTCTCAGGGACAGGATCTACAGACATTTAGACAGGCAAGGGCTAATTTGGGAAAGTTAGCATCGTTTTGTAAGGGGAAAGTAATTTCTCACGATTTTGACTGAGGTTTTTGAAGGAGTAACCAGGAAGGTAGATGAGGGCAGCCCTTTCGATGTTGTCTACATGGACATCAGTAAGGCCTTTGACAAAGTTCTGCATGGTAGGTTGTTGCAAAAGGTGACATCTCACGGAATCCAGCGGGAGGTAGCCAATTGGATACAAAATTGGCTTGGCGACCGAAATTGGCTGTGGAGGGTTCTTTCTCAAACTGGAGGCCTCTGGTCAGTGGTGTGCCTCAGGGATTGGTGCTGGGTCCACTGTTACTTATTATGTATATTAATGATTTGGATGAGAATGTAGGAGGCATTTTTAGGAAGTTTGCAGACCACACCAAGATTGGGGCACAGTAGCTGGTGAAGAATGTAATATGAGCTTTCAACAGGATCTTGACCATTTGGGCAGTGGGCCGATGAATGGCAGGTGCAGTTTAATTTGAATAAATGTGAGGTGATGAATTGATTCTCAAGGGCTGATAACCTAGATGAAATCATGGCACGAACTACTGAGTTAATTGCAGGCATTTGACTCACCTCTCTTTGGGTGAAGAAATGTTTCCTTATCTCTGTCCGAAATCCCAGAATCCTCAGACTGTGACCGCTGGTTCTGTACACACCCACCATTGAGAACATCTTCCTTGCATGTACCCTATCTAGTCCTGTTAGACGGCTCGATGAGATCCCCCTAATTCTTCTTAACTCAAGCGAGAACAATCCGAACCTAGTCAATCTCTCCTTATATGCCAGTCACGCCTTCCCTGGAATCAGCTTGGTAAACATTCGCATGCACTCCTTAGAGAGCGAGTACATCATCCCTCAGAAAGGAAGACCAAAACTGCACACAATATTCTAGGTGTGGCCTCACCAAGGGCCTGTATAATTGCAGCAATGCATCCCTTTGTCTATACATGAAACCTCTCACAATGAAGGGCAACCTACCATTAGCCTTCTTTACCGCCTGCTGCACCTGCATGCTTACCTTCAGCGATTGGTGCACAAGGACAACCAGCTCCCGCTGCACACTCCCCTCTCCCAATTTACAGCCATCAGGGAGGAATCTGCCTTCCTGTTTTTGCTTCCAAAGTGAATAACCGCACACTTATCCAAAACATCTCCCATTGATTTGCCCACTCACCCAACATGTCCAGATCATGCTGGAGGATCTCTTCCTCCTTGGCACAGTTCGCCCTCCCACCCAACGTAGTACCATCTGCAAACTTTGAGATGTTACATTTTGCTCCCGGATCCAAATCATTAATATATATTGTGAATTGTTGTGGTCCCAGCACCGATCACTGTGGAACCCCTCTAATTCCTGCCTGTCAATTTCAAAATGACTCATTGATTCCTACTCGTTATTTGTTCTCTGCCAATCAGTTTTCGAGCCACCTCACTACACTTACCCCTATCCATGCGCTTTAATTTCGCACAATTATCTCTTCAGCGGGACTTTGTGAAACACTTTCAGAAATTCCAAATATTACGACATCGACTGGCTCCACCTTGTCAACTGTACTGATTACATCTTTAAAGAATTCCAACTGATTTGTGAAGCATGATTTTCCCTTCATAAATCCACGCTGACTTAGACTGATCCTGCCGCTTCTTACGAAATGTTCCGGTATAATGAATGCAAGGATTTTCCCCACACCCAATGTTAGGCTTACTGGTCTATAATTCCCTGATTTCTCTCTACCTCCCTTTTTGAATATTGGAGTGACATTGGCCACATTCCAATCTGAAGGGACTGTTCCAGAGTCGAGAGAATCCCGGAAGATGACAACCAATGAATCCAATATTTTCAGAGCCACTTCCTCAAGCACTCTGGGACAAAGTTTATCACGCTCTGGGGATTTATCCGCCTTCAAGCCCATCAATTTTCCCAGCACGATTTCTCTACCCAAATTGATCGCCTTCAGTTCTTTCCTTTCACGAAACATTTCATTCTCTAACATTTCCGGGATCTGATGTGTGTCCTCTTTTGTGAAGACAAAACCAAAGTATGTATTCAATTGCTGAGCCATTTCTTTGTCCCTTGTTATGCATTCCACTGTTTCAGTCTGTAGGGTGCCTACATATGCTGGTTACAATTCAGATGACTAACATGAGCAGAAATGAATTACTTTAATTGCAGCTGCAAAATTTTACTTGTTCCTGTAAGCTTGATTTTGGGATTAGTTTCCCGGTAATTCAAAATTAGCTGGTCAAATTAAAGACCCGATGAAGATCGATGCACACGGTCTTGTGACACAGGAAGATAATTGGCTAATCGGGTCCATGCAACGAGAAGTCCTTCAGAGATACTTGGTGAACCGGCCTTGGGTTGGGGTGGTGTAGGGATGGGAAGGGATGCGGTAGGGAACGACGCAGGAGCACCGAATTAATTAGGACGATTTTTACATGAGCAGGAGGCACTGTTATCGAGATGCAATTGGAAAGAGGAGGAAAAGGAATACAGGGGCTTGTAACGGTGGATGACGCAACATCTCCGGATTAAGTAAGTGACCTGTAACGGGCTCACTCGGAGTAGTGAGTGGTACATTGAAGCAAAAATGAACACAGTTCCTGAAGCATGGACCGTGCAAGGAAATTTGACGCACAGCATTAAACGAGTCAACCACTGCAAACTGCACAAACAATTAAATGAACACTTGTGTGTGTGATTATATCTCATGGACTGAACTGTTTCAAAAAAGCTTCTGATAAGCACTTTCTAGGCGGGGGGGGGGGGAGTAGAGACAAACACAAACAATGTGTGCCTCACCAGCGGGGCTTAGATCCGGGGAATCATACCTAACATCCAAAATTTCGACGGTAACAATCACACATTTCGACCGTTTATTAATGTCAGTGTACACATTCTGCTCAGGAAGAAAGTAAAGAAAGTGTTACAAGACTAATAAGTGTATTGGTGAACATCAGAAATAAGGCCCAGTTGTGTATTTAATTTAATTGTTCCGTGCCTCGAGCGGTTCAACCTACAGTTAGATTTGTGCTGGACAGAGCTAGTTTTATGCATGGCAGTTGGGTAAAATCCAATTGTCTTCCTATTGTATTTTGCTAGGACTGCAGCGTGAAGGGTAATTGAATAGACGAGCAGCGTTATTACTGTGTCTGAGCAACGGGCCTTGTTTGGTAGATTAACGCCCCTTTGTCATTACTTACACTGGAAGGCCGAGCAGTTGGACATGTGGGCAGAGGGAGAAGGCAGCTCCCACAGTCCTTCTAGAACTACATGGTGGAACAGCTCTTTCAGTCTTGCAGGAAGAAAAGCCATACAATGAAGTAAAGCGTATATAAAGTCCAATGCAGAACAGAGGAAGCTGGCAACATGGACAGGTTACTCCTGTAAAAGCCCCACCGCGCTGAAAATAACATTATATTTTGCAAAGTTGATATATATCTGCACTGCTTCACAACATGGGAATTCGGAGCCGAAGGAGGAAATTCAGCTGTTCGGCCCTGCTCCACCAATCTATCAGTTCGTGGCTGAATTCTTCCTGACCTCAAATCCTCCTCCCTGGCTGTTCAACATATCTCTTTAACAGGTTTTTTTTAAATCAGAAATGTATATAAAACCTTCTTGAAAGAATTTCATGAGTCAGACTCCACCGTACTGTGGGGCAGGGAACTCCATAGATTCACCACCCAGTTCGCGAAGGATTTTCAACTCACATCAGTTTGAAGTCTACCGCCTCTCAACCACTACCTGTGATGTATCGTTCTAGAGAGCACTACAGGGTGCGTGGGGGGGGGGGGGGTGGGGGGGGGCTTTGGTATTGGTTCAGTTTCTCAATCTTTTTTCGTATTTTACACACCTCTAGCAGGCCCCTTTCACGCTTCTCAACTCCAGAGATTGTGAGGCTAAACTGTTTAATCGCTCCTCATACGTCAACTCTTTCACCCCCGGAATCAATCTGGAGAACCTGCTCTGAACTGCCTCCAGTGCCACCTCTTCGTTCCCCAAATAAGGTATCCCAAACTGGACACAATACATCAGATGAGGTCTCACCAACATCCTATACAATTCTAGCAACACTGCTTCACTTTTATACTCCAGTCTTTTTGCAATTCGCCTTTTTAATTACATGCTGTACCTGCATACAATTTTTGTTAAAGTCCTGAACACACACAGCCCGATCCCTCTGCCCATGCACACCTTGAATTTGCTTTCCATTTAGATAATAATTTGTCTTCCTATTTTCCGGCCAAAGATGATAACCTCAAACGTTTCCACGTTAACTTCATTCACCAAATTTTGGCCCAATGTCCTAACGTATCTATATCCGCGTGTAAAATCGGTATCTCCTTTTCACTGCCTGCTTTCCCAGCTATTCTAGCATCATCCGCAAATTTTGCTATGTTAAACTCTGTCCCTGCTTGCAGATCATTTATATAGATTGTAAACAGTTCATGTTCGAGGACCGACCTCTGCGGCAGCATACCTGGTCCAGTTCGCCAGCCAAATAAGGAGCCATGTTCTGTCAGTCAGTCAATCATCAATCAAATCTCATACTTTGCCCCAATCCCCTATGACCTAACATTCTAGTTCAGTCTTTTATATGGCTCCTTGTGTAACGCCTTCTGGAAGTCTAGACACAACACACCACAGGTTCCCCATTATCCACTTTGCTGGTTACTTCTTGAAGAAACTGAAGCAAGCTTGTCACGCATATATTATTCTCTATAAAACCAGGGTGACAATGGTGTATTGAACTTTGTCTTTCCAACTGTTTCGTCATCCCCTCCTTAATTATTGATTCCAACAAGTTCACCACCACAGAGGTCAACATTACTGGTCTTTAGTCTCCTCCTTTTTCCCCCTCTATCCCATTTGGAATAGCGAGATCAGTTACAAATTAGAAAATTATGACATCGCCCTCGCTGACAATGAGTGGCAAATGGCTCAAATTGCTTAACTCGATGAGAAAATCACTTCCGTTGCAAAATAAGCATCTGGGAAAAAGTAGAAAATTATGATCTCCACCTCACTGACAACAAATGGCAAATAAGTGAAAATGCTTCAATCGATGAGAAAATTACTTTGGATGCAAAATAAGCATCTGGTAAAAAGTAGAAAATGATGATATCCTCCTCACTTACAACACATGGCACCTATTGCTTAACTCGATGAGAACATCACTATGGTTGCAAAACACGCATTTGACAAAAATTAGAAAATTATGATACCAGCCTCACTGCAAAGAAATCGCAAATCACACAACATGCTTCAATCGATCAGAAAATCAACAGTGTTAGAAAGTTAGCATCTGGCAAACAGTAGAAAATTACTAAGTCACACCATCTGAATACAAATGGCAAATGACTCAAAAAGCTTAACTCGATCAGAAAATCACATTAGTTGCAAACACAGAGCTGACAAAAAGTAGTAAATTATGATCTCAGCCTCACTGAAAAAAATGGCAAATAACTGAAAAGGCTTCAATCAATGATAATATCACCTTGGTTGCAAAATAAGCATCTGGCAAAAGTAGAAAATTATGATATCCACCTGACAGAAAACAAAAGGCAAATGGTTCAATATGTTCAACTGGATGAGCACATCGCTTTGGTTGCAAAACACGCATTTGACAAAAATTAGAAAATTATGATACCAGCCTCACTGCAAAGAAATCGCAAATCACACAACATGCTTCAATCGATCAGAAAATCAACAGTGTTAGAAAGTTAGCATCTGGCAAACAGTAGAAAATTACTAAGTCACACCATCTGAATACAAATGGCAAATGACTCAAAAAGCTTAACTCGATCAGAAAATCACATTAGTTGCAAACACAGAGCTGACAAAAAGTAGTAAATTATGATCTCAGCCTCACTGAAAAAAATGGCAAATAACTGAAAAGGCTTCAATCAATGATAATATCACCTTGGTTGCAAAATAAGCATCTGGCAAAAGTAGAAAATTATGATATCCACCTGACAGAAAACAAAAGGCAAATGGTTCAATATGTTCAACTGGATGAGCACATCGCTTTGGTTGCAAAACACGCATTTGACAAAAATTAGAAAATTATGATACCAGCCTCACTGCAAAGAAATCGCAAATCACACAACATGCTTCAATCGATCAGAAAATCAACAGTGTTAGAAAGTTAGCATCTGGCAAACAGTAGAAAATTACTAAGTCACACCATCTGAATACAAATGGCAAATGACTCAAAAAGCTTAACTCAATCAGAAAATCACATTAGTTGCAAACACAGAGCTGACAAAAAGTAGTAAATTATGATCTCAGCCTCACTGAAAAAAATGGCAAATAACTGAAAAGGCTTCAATCAATGATAATATCACCTTGGTTGCAAAATAAGCATCTGCCAAAAGTAGAAAATTATGATATCCACCTGACAGAAAACAAAAGGCAAATGGTTCAATATGTTCAACTGGATGAGCACATCGCTTTGGTTGCAAAACACGCATTTGACAAAAAGTATAAACATATGATATCCGCCTCAATGTAAAGAAATGGTAAATGGCGCAACATGCTTCAATCGAGGAGAACATCACTTTGGTTGCAGAATAAGCATTTTGGAAAATAGGAGAACATTATTATGATATCCGCCTCACTGACCACAAGTGGCAAATAAGTGAAAATGAGAAAATCACATAGGGGGCAAAACATGCATTTGAAAAAAAAAGTAGAAAATTATGAAATCAACCCCACTGAAAACAAATGGCAAATAACTCAAAATGCTTCAATCAATGAGAAAATCACTTCAGTTGCAAAAACGCATCTGGGACTTAGTGGAAAATTATGATATCAGCCTCACTGAAAACATATATGCAATAACTCAAAATGCTTTAATCGACGAGAAAATAACTTTGGTTGCAAATAAGCATCTGGCAAACAGTAGAAAATGATGATACCTGCCTCACTGACAGCAAAGTCAAAACGTTCAGAGGAGGATGAGCCGTCTCTGTCAGGGAGAGAACCTGAGAACATCTAAGACACTCAGAAGGTAAGAAGGTAAGCAAGTGATTTTTACTCATTTTTACTTTTATACCTTTTTCAAATTGTGTGTGTCGGGGCGTGGGGGGGGGGGGTGGAACTGAAGTGACAACACAGAAAAGCTGTGACCTGAGTGGCTGGGTGGGAATCTACAGTAAATTAAAAAAATTCCGCATTGGTAACTTATTAAACATAATTACTTAATTATAATTTAGAGGGGTACCTAAGCCAGAGATCGGAGAGTACTATATTTAGCTTTCACATTTATATTAGAAATCTAGTGCTAGGAAACAGATAGTTAACAGTAACTTTTTTTTAAAAACAAATTTTTAATTTAAACTTTTAATTTTAATTAAATGATTCAATGTCAGTTAGAGGGGTGCAGTGATCTGACTGTGAGATGTGGCAGGTCCGGGAGGCTTCCAGCGTCCCGGATGACGTCTCTGCAGAAAGTTGACCCAACTGGAGCGCCTCACAGACCGCATGGTTCGGTTGGAGCAGCAAGTGGATGCACTTAAGAGCATGCAGGAGGCGGAAAGCGTCATAGATCGCAGTTATATAAATGTGGTCACACCCAAGGTGCAGGCAGAGAAATGGGTGACCACCAGAAAGGGCAGGCAGTCAGTGCAGGAATCCCCTGTGGTTGTCCCCCTCTCGAACAGGTATACCCCTTTGGATACTGTCGGGGGGATAGCCTATCAGGGGAAAACAGCAGCAGCCAGAGCAGTGGTACCACGGCTGGCTCTGATGTTCAGAAGGGAGGGTCAAAGCGCAGAAGAGCAATAGTAATAGGGGACTCGAAAGTCAGAGGCACAGATAGGCGCTTCTGTGGACGTGAATTTTTTTTCTGTTTCTAATTTGTTTGTATTAGTATCGGGTGAAGATTTAATTAGCTGTGGTTCTCTTGAGCAAGATATTCTTCTACATTTTTTCAAGTCAGATACATTCTGCGTCTTTGCTGCTTTTTTCAACCACAGCAAACGTGATTAATAATTGGAAATTCACAACACTGAAGGAGGCTCTTTGTTCCACAATTACTGTGTCTGCCCATTATTACTATTATACAGATACATGGTCAGATAATTGAACACAGGAGTTGGGATGTCTTGCTGAAGTTCTACAAGACGTTGGGAAGGACACACTTATAATACTATGTACAGTTCTGGTCACCCTAATATAGAAACGATATTATTAACGTAGAAAGAGGGCAGAAAATATTTGCTAGGCAGCTACCGGATTTGATGGTTTGAGTTATAAGGAGCTGTTAAACTGGAATATTTTTCTTGGAGCCTAGGGGTGATCTTGACGACGGCTATAAAATAATGGTGGGGGGCATGGATCGGCTAGATTATCCAAAAGGTAGTGGAGTCCAAATCTAGAGCGCGTAGGGTTAAGGTGAGAGGGGGGAGATACCAATTGTTTCACACAGAGGGTGGTGAGTGTCTGGAACGAGCTGGCAGAGGCAGTAGTAGAGGCGTCTACAATGTTGCCTTTTAAAAAGCATTTAAATAGTTATATGGAAAAAATGGGTATAGAGGAAGATGACCAATGTGGGCAATTGGACAGGATTTGTGTAGTGTAAACTGGGCGACATGCACAAGTTAGGCCGAAGGACCTATTTATATCATGTAAACGTCTCTGACTCTATAACCTGCCCCACCTTCCAGCTCTGCCTCGCTGCAGATTCGAGCACTCCATCTATATGTCCAAATCGGTTTGAATGCCTGCCTCCATTTTTCTTCGCAATAGTGACATTTGAGGGAACGAAAGTATCTGAGGAACAGGCAGGAAATGACATTGAGACAGAAGCTCAACTGTGATCAAACTGAATGTTTTGACTGGAGTGAGTGGTCGTGTCGTCTCCCTATGTTGTCATTTGCTGTCAGTTCCAGTTGCCACAGTACTCGCAGATGAATATAACTGCGAGATAAGGTTTTTAAGTTACATCTTTCCAACAATTATTTCAATGTTCTGGGATAGATTTCAATTATCTTGTCCGCACTGCCTGTGAGATTGGTGGAGGCAGATACAACAGTGGCTTTCAAATGTCAATGAGTGAAACGTCAGCAATGAAATGCATGCCTCTGGGGAAAGGTCGGTCGAGTGGGATTGAATGATCTGCTAATCTAATGAACCACTGAGGTTAAACGGAATGAATGTCCTCCATCGGTACTTCACGCACTTTTAAATTTTCGGTCACGTCTGGCTGTGACATGATGTGCACCAACACCTGGAGTCTCGCCTCAGTGTTGCCCACCACTGCGAGTATGATCACGGAAATCCTTTATATACAACGTGTCCATGTGTGACGACCGCGTTAGCTTTAGCTCGCTGGTTACTTCACAGCATCAACTTAATTGGAAGTTGGAACCTGTCTCACCGTCGGCGCTGGCTGGCGTTTTTCACATTTCCAAAACATGTGTGTTGCATAAATAAAAACAGCAGCACATTTATAATTAGAAGAAGGTGGTTTTTTTTCAGAGATTGCATTATTCTGTTTAAAAAATAGCCTTGTGCTTCCTGTTCACTTTCTGATCTCACACTGCGGAAACCCAAGTTCGATTCCAGATCTGAACAATAACTGACCATTCAAACTTTGTCAATTACTCACAACCTAAATGGAAGAAAAGAGCATTAACGATTATCTGTGATAGGTTCCTTGAAATTTCGGAACAAGATTGGTTACGCAGGCAAATTGATTAATCCATTTTCTTCGACGTGAAACGCTGCTCCCCAGATCTCCAAGAACACTCAGTGAGTTCGGAAGCACCAAGCAGTGCGCTTGATTGCTCCTCCTGCCAGAGGCATTCAATCCCTCCGCCACAGACATCCCAAAATGCACCGCTATAACTCAACAATGTTCTTCGTCAATTGTTCCTCAGGCAGCGCCTCCACACCTCCGACCACTATCATTTTGAAGAACTAGACAAGCCCCTACTTGGGCCAATCACCAACTGGAATTTCCACTCCAGAGATTGCATTATTCTGTTTTAAAAGGAACCTTGTGCCATCTGTTCACTTTCTGATCTCACACTGCGGAAACCCAAGTTCGATTCCAGCTCTGTACAATAACTGACCTGTCCCACTTTGTCAATTACTCAGCCGAAATGGAGGAAAAGAGCATTAACGATTATCTATGATAGGTTCCTTGAAATTTTGGAACAAGATTGGTTACGCAGGCAAATTGATTACTCCATTTCCCTCGACGTGAAACGCTGCTCCCCCGATCTCCAAGAACACTCAGGGAGTTCGAAAGCACCCAGCACCAAGCAGTGCGTTTGATTGCTCCTCCTGCAACAAGCATTCAATCCCTCCGCCACAGACATCCCAAAATGCACCGCTATAACTCAACAACGTTCCTCGTCAATTGTTCCTCAGGCAGCGCCTCCACACCTCCGACCACTATCATTTTGAAGAACTAGACAAGCCCCTACTTGGGCCAATCACCAACTGGAATTTCCACTCCAAATCACTGACCACTCCCTCTTGCGACCATATAAATGTTCCTGCAGGTTAACGGGGAAAAATCATTTGGCTTCCTCCCTAAAAGCACTTTGAGTTTACCCAAACGTCAGGGCCAGCAACGATTCAAGGAGGTAGCTCACCACCACCATCTGAAAGGCAACTAGGGGTGGGCAATAAATTCTGTCCCAACCAGCAACTTTCACATCCAGTAAAAGTGATCTGTTTAATACATTGGTGCTTTGAATTTCTGGGGCCTGGGATGAACTGTTCTCGATTCTTTAAAAAAAAACATCGAGTATCCAATGCATTTTTTCCAATTACCTGGCAATTTAGCGTGCCCAATCCATCTACCCTGCACATCTTTGGGTTGTGGGGAAGAAACCCACGCAAAAACGGGGAGAAAGTGCAAGATCCACACGGAGGGTGACCCAGAGACGGGATCGAACCTGAAAGTTTGGCGCACTGAGCCAGCAGTGCTAACCACTGCGCCACCGTGCTGCCCTTATTTTTTCATTCTAACGGTGGAATGAATCATGTAACTTCTGCTTCCTGACACAGTATGTAGATAGGCCAACGAGAGGCGAGGCCGCATTGGATTTGGTACTGGGTAATGAACCAGGACAGGTGTTAGATTTGGAGGTAGGTGAGTACTTTGGTGATAGTGACCACAATTCGATTACGTTTACTTTAAAGATGGAAAGGGATAGGTATATACCGCAGGACAAGAGTTATATCTGGGGGAAATGCAATTATGATGCGATAAAGCAAGACTGAGGATGCATCGGATGGAGAGGAAAACTGCAGGAGATGGGCACAATGGAAATGTGGAGCTTGTTCAAGGAACAGCTACTGCGTGTCCTTGATAAGTATGTGCCTGTCAGGCAGGGAGGAAGTGGTCGAGCAAGGGAACCGTGGTTTACTAAGGCACTCAAAGCACTTGTCAAGAGGAAGAAGGAGGCTTTTGTAAAGATGAGACATGAAGGTTCAGTAAGGGCGCTCGAGAGTTACAAGTTAGCTAGGAAGGGCCTAAAGAGAGAGCTAAGAAGATCCAGGAGGGGACATGAGAAGTCTTTGGCAGGTAGGATCAAGTATAACCCTCAATATTTCTATAGATATGTCAGGAATAAAAGAATGACTAGGTTAAGAGTAGGGCTAGTCAAGGACAGTAGTGGGAAGTTGTGCTTGGAGTCCGAGGAGATAGGAGAGGTGCTAAATGAATATTTTTCATCAGTATTCACACAGGAAAAAGACAATGTTGTCGAGGAGAATACAGAGATTCAGGCTACTAGACTAGAAGTGTTTGAGGTTCATAAGGAGGAGGTGTTAACAATTCTGGAAAGGGTGAAAATAGATAAGTCCCCTGGGCCGGATGGGATTTATCCTAGGATTCTTTGGGACGCTAGGGAGGAGATTGCTGAGCCTTTGGCTTTGATCTTTAAGTTATCTTTGTCAACAGGAATAGTGCCAGAAGACTGGAGGATAGCAAATGTTGTCCTCTTGCTCAAGAAGGGTAGTAGAGACAACCCAGGTAACTATAGACCAGTGAGCTTTACTTCTGTTGTGGCCAAAATCTTGGAAAGGTGTAAAAGAGATAGGGTGTATAATCATCTGGAAAGGAATAATTTGATTGGACATAGTCAACACGGTTTCGTGAAGGGTCGGTCGTGCCTCACAAACCTTATTGAGTTCTTTGAGAAGGTGACCAAACAGGTGGATGAGGGTAAAGCAGTTGATGTGTTGTATATGTATTACAGTAAAGCGTTTGATCAGGTTCCCCACGGTAGGCTACTGCAGAAAATAAGGATGCATGGGATTCAGGGCGATTTAGCAGTTTGGATCAGAAATTGGCTAGCTGTAAGACGACAAAGGGTGGTGGTTGATGGGAAGTGTTCAGACTGGAGTCCAGTTACTAGTGGTGTACCACAAGGATCTATTTTGGGGCCACTGCTGTTTGTCATTTTTATAAATGTCCTGGAGGAGGGCGTAGAAGGATGGGTGAGTAAATTTGCAGATGACACTAAAGCCGGCGGAGTTGTGGACAGTGCGGAAGGATGTTACAAGTTACTGAGGGACATAGATAAGCTGCAGCGCTGGGCTGAGAGGTGGCAAATGGAGTTTAATGCAGAGAAGTGTGAGGTGATTCATTTTGGAAGGAATAACAGGAAGACAGAGTACTGGGCTAATGGTAAGATTATTGGCAGTGTGGATGAGCAGAGAGCTCGTTGTCCATGTACATAGATCCCTGAAAGTTACCACTCAGGTTGAGAGGGTTGTTAAGAAGGCGTACGGTGTGTTAGCTTTTATTGGTAGAGGGATTCAGTTTCAGAGCCATGAGGTCATGTTGCAGCTGTACAAAACTCTGGTACGGCCGCGTTTATAGTATTGCGTGCAATTCTGGTCACCGCATTATAGGAAGGATGTGGAAGCATTGGAAATGGTGCAGAGGAGATTTACCAGAATGTTGCCTGGTGTGGAGGGAAGATCTTATGAGGACAGGCTGAGGGACTTGAGGCTCATTTCGTTAGAGAGAAGAAGGTTAAGAGGTGACTTAATTGAGGCATACAAGATGATCAGAGGATTGGATAGGGTGGACAGTGAGAGCCGTTTTCCTCGGATGGTGATGTCTAGCACGAGGGGGCATAGCTTTAAATTGAGGGGACATAGATATAAGACAGGCGTCAAAGATAGGTTCTTTAGTCAGAGAGTAGTAAGGGTGTGGAATTCCCTGCCTGCAACAGTAGTGGACTCGCCAACACTAAGGGTATTCAAATGGTCATTAGATAGACATATGGACGATAAGGGAATAGTGTAAATGGGCTTTATAGTGGTTTCACAAGTCGGCGCAACATCGAGGGGTGAAGGGCATGTACTGCACTGTAATGTTCTATGTTCTATGTGCTTCAGAGGAAACTGGATCGAAGGTATTTCTAACAGCATGAATCCTGGAAGACAGAAACAATGTGCTTGCTGCATTAAGGTGGAAAGGAGTGATGTGCAATGTACTCCAGCATTAAACGCTTTCTCCCCCTTTCTCTCTTTACCACTCTCCTTTATTATGTTTCTGTTTTGTTTCGATTGGTATCGGGTGAAGTTTTGATTTGCTGTGGGTCTCTTGAGCAAAATATTCCTGTTCATCTTTTTCCAGTCAGACACATTCTGCGACTTTGTTGCTCTTTGCAACCACAGCAAACATGATGAATAATTGGAAATTCACAACACTGAAGGATGCTCTTTGCTCCACAATTACTGTGTCTGTGGTCATTATTACTATTATACAGATACATGTCCAGATAATTGAAGACAGGAGTTGGGACGTCTTGCTGAAGTTGTACAAGAAATTGGGAAGGACACAGTTGGAATACTGTGTACAGTTCTGGTCACCTTAATATAGAAAGGATATTATTAACCTAGAAAGAGGGCAGGAAAGATTTGCTAGGCTGCTACCGGACTTGATAGTTTGAGTTAAACGGAGCGGCTGGATAGACTGGAACATTTTTCTTGGAGGCTGGGGGTGATCCTGACGTCGGCTATAAAATAATGAGGGGCATTGATGAAGTAGATTTTCCCAAAGGTAGTGGAATCCAAAACTAGAGGGCATAGGTTGAAGGCGAGAGGGGAGAGATACAAAAGGGTCCAGAAGAACAATTGTTTCACACAGAGGGTGGTGAGTGTCTGGAACGAGCTGGCAGAGACAGTAGTAGAGGCGTATACAATTCTGCCTTTAAAAAGCATCTAGATAGTTATATGGAGAAGATGGGTATAGAGGAATATGACCAAATGTGGGCAACTGGACAGGGTTTGTGTAAAAACTGGGCGGCATAGACAAGTTAGGCCGAAGGGCGTATTTCCTTCCTGTAAACTTCGATGACTCTATAACCTGTCCCACCTTCCATATCTGTGTCGCTGCAGATTCTAGAACACCATCTAATGTCCAAATCGGTTTGAAATTTTGCTGTGGGTGTCTGCCTCGATTAATCTTAACGACAGTGAACTTTGAGGGAATGAAAGTATCTGAGGAACAGGCAGGAATTGACATTGAGGCAGAAGCTCAGCTGTGATCAAACTGAATGTTGGGGCAGGAGTGAGTGGCCCTGTTGTAATTTTCTATCAGTTCCAGTTGCCACAGCACTCGCAGCTCGCAGGTCAATATAACTGCGAGGTAATATTTTTAAGTTACATCTTTCGAACAATTATTACAATGTTCTGGGACACAGTTTAATTATCTGTTCTGCACTGCCTGTGAGATTGGCGGAGGCAGATACAACAATGACTTTCGAATTTCAATGCGAGAAACAACAGCAATCAAATGCATGCCTCTGTGGAAAGGTCGGTCGAGTGGGATTCAATGAATCGCTAATCTAAAGAGCCGCTGAGGTTATACGGAATGAATGTCCTCCGTTGTTACTTCACGCACTTTTACATTTTTGCTCACGTCTGGCTGTGAGGTGATGTGCAGCGACACCTGGAGTTTCCCCTCAATGTTACCCACCACGGCGAGTTTGATCACGGTAATCCTTTATATACAATGTGTCCGTGCTTGACGTCAGCGTCAGCTTTAGCTCACTGGTTACTTCACAGCATCAACTTTCAAGTAAGTTCGAGCCTGTCTCACCGTGGGCTCTGCCTGCCGTTTTTTATATTTCCAAAACCTGTGCGGTGCATAAATAAAAGCAGCAGCACATTTATAATTAGAAGTAGGTGTATTTTGTTACAGGATGCATTATGAAAAGCAGCCTATGCCACGTGTTTACTTTCTGGGCTCGCGCTGAGGAAACCCGATTTCGATTCCAGCTCTGTAAAATAACTGACCTGTCACACTTTGTCAATTACTCACAACCTAAATGGAGGAAAAGAACATTAACGATTATCTATTATACATTTTTTGAAATTTCGGAACAAGATTGTTCACGCAGGCAAATTGATTAATCCATTTTTTTCACGTGACGCGCTGTTCCCCAGATCTCCAAGGACACTCAGGTAGTTCGAACACATCCAGGACCAAGCAGTGCGCTTGATTGCTCCTCCTGCCACAGGCATTCAATCCCTCCGCCACAGACATCCCAAAATGCACCGCAATAACTCAACAATGTTCCTCAGACAATTGTTCCTTCGACAGCACCTTCCAGACCTACGACCACTGCCATTCTGAAGAACTTGACAAGCCCCTACTTGGGAAAATCACCAACTGCAATTCACCCTCCAAATCACTCACCACTCCCACTTGGAACCATATAAACGTTCCTTCACGATAACGAGGAGAAATCATTTAGCTTCCTCCCTAAAAGCACTTGGGTGTACCCCAAACTCACGGCCTGCAACGTTTCAAGAAAGCAGCTCACCACCACCTTCTGAAGAGCAACTAGGGATGGGCAATAAATTCTGTCCCAACCAGCAACTCTCATATCCAGTAAAAGTGATCTTTTTATGCATTAGTGCTTTGAAATTCTGGGGCCTGTATGAACTGGTCTCCAACCTTCAAAAATAAATATACAGTACCCAATTCCTTTTTTCCAATTAAGGGGCAATTTCGTGTCGCCAATCCACCTACCCTGCACATCTTTGTTTGTGGGGAGAAACCCACGCAAAAACGGGGAGAAAGGTGCAAACTCCACACGGACCGTGACCCAGAGCCGGAAGTGAAACTAAGAACTCAGCGGCGTGAGGCAGCAGTGCTAACCACTGGGCTATCCTGCTGTCCCTATTTGTCATTCTAACGGTGGAATGAATCATGTAACTTCTGCTTCAGAGGAAAGGGAATCTAATGTATTTCTAACAGCATGAATCCTTGAAGATAGAAACAATGTGCTTGCTGCAGTAAGGTGGAAGGGAGTGGTGTGCAATATACTCCAGCATTAAAGGCTCTCTCCCCCTTTCTCTCGTTACCATTCTCCTTTATTCTGTTTCTAATTTGTTTCTATTTGTATCGGGTGAAGATTTGATTCGCTGTGGTTCTCTTGAGCAAGATATTCTTCTACATGCTTTCCTGTCAGACACACTCTGCGACTTTGCTGCTTTTTGCAACCACAGCAAACGTGATGAATAATTGGAAATTCACAACACTGAAGGAGGCTCTTTTTTCCACAATTACTGTGTCTGCCCATTATTATTATTATACAGACACATGGTCAGATAATTGAACACAGGAGTTGGAATTTTTTGCTGATGTTCTACAAGACGTTGGGAAGACCACACTTGGAATACTGTGTACAGTTCTGGTCACCGCAATATAGAAACGATATTATTAACCTAGAAAGAGGGCAGAAAAGATTTGCTAGGCTGCTACCGGATTTAATGGTTTGAGTTATAAGGAGCTGTTGAAACTGGAATATATTTCATGGAGCCTAGGGGTGATCTTGACGACGGCTATAAAATAATGGGGGGCATGGATCAGGTAGATTACCCCAAAGGTAGTGGAATCCAAAACTAGAGCGCGTATGTTTAAGGTGAGAGGGGAGAGATACAAAACGGTCCAGATGAACAATTGTTTCACACAGAGGATGGTGAGTGTCTGGAACGAGCTGGCAGAGGCAGTAGTAGAGGCGTCTACAATTCTGCCTTTTAAAAAGCATTTAAATAGTTATATGGAGAAGATGGGTATTGAGGAATATGACCAAATGCGGGGAATTGGACAGGCTGTGTGTAGTAAAAACTGGGCGACATGTACAAATAAAAGCAGCAGCACATTTATAATTAGGAGTCGGTGTATTCTGTTAGACGCTGCATTGATCTGTTTAAAAAGCAGCTTATGCCACTTGTTTGCTTTCTGGGCTCGCGCTGCGATAACCCGAGTTCGATTCCAGCTCTGTACAATAAGTGACCTGTCACACTTTGTCAATTACTCACTACCTAAATGGAGGAAAAGAGCATTAACGATTATCTATTATACATTTTTTGAAATTTCGGAACAAGATTGTTTACGCAGGCAAATTGATTCATCCATTTCTTTCCAAGTGAAACGCTGTTCCCCAGATCTCCAAGAACACTGAGGTAGTTCGAAAACTGGAGTATGGGGGTGGAGGGTATGATACTGGTGTGTGGCGGTGGAGGGTGTGATACTGGGTTGTGGGGGTGGAGGGTGTGATACTGGGGTGTGGGGGTGGAGGGTGAGATTCTGGAGTGTGGGGGTGGAGGGTTTGATACTGGGGTGTGGGGTGGCGTGTGTGATGCTCGGGTGTGGGGGTGGAGGGTTTGATACTGGGGTGGGGGTGGAGGGGGTGATACTGGGGCGTGGGGGTGGAGGGTGTGATACTGGGGTGTGCGGGTGGAGGGTATGGTACTGGGGTGTGGGGTTGGAGGGTGTGATACTGGGGTGTGGGGGTGGAGGGTGAGATTCTGGTGTGGGGGTGAAGGGTTGATACTGTGGTGTGGGGTGGCGTGTGTGATGCTGGGGTGTGGGGGTGGAGGGTTTGATACTGGGGTGGGGGTGGAGGGGGTGATACTGGGGTGTGGGGGTGGAGGGTGTGATTCTGGGGTGAGCGTGTGGAGAGTGTGATACTGGGGTGTGGGGTTGGAGGGTGTGATACTGGGGTGTGGGGGTGGAGGGTGTGATACTGGAGTGTGGGGATGGAGGGTGTAATACATGTGTGTGTGGGTGGAGGGTGTGATACTGGGGTGTGAGGTTGGTGGATGCGGTAGTGGGGTGGGGGCTGTGAAACTGAGGTGTAAGGATAGAGGATGTAAGGGTGTGAGGTTGTGGCACTGGGGTGTGGGCTAGTTAGTTGATACTGGGGTATTGGGGGTGGAGGTTGTGATCCTGGGGTGTGCGGGTGGAGGGTGTGATATTGTGTGTGGGGGTGGGGGTTGTGGCGATGGGGTGCAAGACTATCCCCAGCCAGTTGTACCGGAGGCCCACTCCCCAGCCAGCACTGTAAGTGTCTCTCCCCGCTGGCAGCCCTCCCTGTGCCCGTCTCCAGGCAGCCCCACGAGTGCATTCCTGCCAGGCGTGCCAGTTCCCTCCTGCCAGTGCGCTCCCAGGCAGCCCTCCCAGTGCTAACCACCATCCAGCCCTGCCAATGAGCCCCCAGCCGACCCTGCCTCTGCCCTGATCCCCACACAATCCTGCCCGTGGACCCCCCACACTCCCACAGCCAGCCCTGCCACTGCTCCCCGCTCCCCTCCCACAGCCAGCCCTGCCAGTGCTCCCCTCACCCCTCCCATAGCCAGGTCTGCCAGTGCTTCCCCACACCACCCCACAGCCAGCCCTGCCAGTGCTCTCCCACAGCCAGCCCTGCCAGTGCTCCCCTCCCACAGCCAGCCCTGCCAGTGCTCTCCCACAGCCAGCCCTGCCAGTGCTCCCCCCCACAGCCAGCCCTGCCAGTGCTCCCCCCACAGCCAGCCCTGCCAGTGCTCTCCCACAGCCAGCCCTGCCAGTGCTCCCCCCCACAGCCAGCCCTGCCAGTGCTCCCCACCCACCACAGCCAGCCCTGCCAGTGCTCCCCCCACAGCCAGCCCTGCCAGTGCTCTCCCACAGCCAGCCCTGCCAGTGCTCCCCCCCCACAGCCAGCCCTGCCAGTGCTCTACACCCACCACAGCGAGCACTGGCATTGCTCCCCCACAGCCAGCCCTGCCAGTGCTCTCCCACAGCCAGCTCTGCCAGTGCTTCCCCACCCCTCCACAGCCAGCACTGCCAGTGCTCTCCCACAGCCAGCTCTGCCAGTGCTTCCCCACACCACCCCCAGCCAGCACTGCCAGTGCTCTCCCACAGCCAGCTCTGCCAGTGCCCCCCTCTCCGCATCCAGCGCTGGCATTGCTCCCCACCCCGCAGCCAGCCTTGCCAGTGCTCCCCACTCCTCCACAGCCAGCAATGCCAGTGCTCCCCCCACAGACAGCACTGCCATTGCTCCCCCCCCCCCACAGCCAGCCCTGCCAGTGCTCCCCACCCCCCACAGCCAGCGCTGGCATTGCTCCCCCCCACAACCAGCCCTGCCAGTGCTCTCCCACAGCCAGCTCTGCCAGTGCTCCCCACCCCTCCACAGCCAGCACTGCCAGTGCTCTCCCACAGCAGCTCTGCCAGTGCTTCCCCACACCACCCCACAGCCAGCACTGCCAGTGCTCTCCCACAGCCAGCTCTGCCAGTGCTCCCCCACACCACCCCACAGCCAGCACTGCCAGTGCTCTCCCACAGCCAGCTCTGCCAGTGCTTCCCCACCCCTCCACAGCCAGCACTGCCTGTGCTCTCCCACAGCCAGCTCTGCCAGTGCTTCCCCACACCACCCGACAGCCAGCCCTGCCAGTGCTCTCCCACAGCCATCTCTGCCAGTGCTCCCCCCACAGCCAGCTCTGCCAGTGCTCCCCCCCACAGCCAGCACTGCCAGTGCTCTCCCACAGCCAGCTCTGCCAGTGCTCCCCCCCCACAGCCAGCACTGCCAGTGCTCTCCCACAGCCAGCTCTGCCAGTGCTTCCCCACACCACCCCACATCCAGCCCTGCCAGTGCTCTCCCACAGCCAGCCCTGCCAGTGACCCCCCACCCCTCCACAGCCATTTCTCCCCCCCCCACAGCCAGCCTTACCAGTGCACCTCCCCCACCCCCACAGCCAATAAGGCCATGGTGCTGCCTCTGTTGGCGCCACCAGCTGTCACTCTGAAATCAGAGTTTCTGATTGGCTGCGGCGAAGGCAGTCTGAACGCGGAGTTTCTGATTGGTTGAACGTTCTGTCAGACAGTATTTCCAGTTCCCGGATTGGCTCCACTGTGTTGTCAGGTCGTATGGCCAATTGGCTGATTGGCTGAGGCCACTTTCATTTTGCAGCTGGAGTTCCTGATTGACTAACGGCCTGTCAGTCAGCAGCTAGAGATCCTGATTGGCTGAGGAGCTGTCCGTTAGCGGTTGGAGCTGCTGATTGGCTGAGAGGCTGTCAGTCAGCGGCTGGAGTTCCTGATTGGCTGAGGGGCGGTCAGGCAATGGCTGGAGCTGCTGATTTTCTCAGGGGCTGTCAGTCAGTGGCTGAAGCTGCTGATTGGCTGAGGGGCTGTTCGTCAGTTTTATTTACACATTAACACATTAATTTAATAATTGATGTAACCGGGTATTTCAGCGCGATCTTGATCTGTTCCCTGAACCTGGACACACACACAGACAGAGAGGGAGAGAGAGACACCCACACAGACAGACAGGCAGGGAGAGAAAGAAACACACACACACAGACAGGGAGAGTGAGAGAGAGACACACACAGACAGGCAGGGAGTGTGAGAGAGAGAGTCACACACACACAGACAGACAGGGAGAGAGAGAGAGACACACACACACAGACAGGGAGAGAGAGAGAGACACACACACAGACAGACAGGGAGAGATACACACACACAGACAGGGAGAGAGAGACACACACACTGACAGACAGGGAGAATGAGAGAGAGACACACACACAGACAGGGAGAGTGAGAGAGAGACACGCACACAGACAGACAGGGAGAGTGAGAGAGAGACACACACAGCCAGACAGGGAGAGAGAGAGAGAGACACACACACAGACAGACAGGGAGAGAGAGACACACACACACACACAGACAGACAGGGAGAGAGACACACAGACAGACAGGGAGATCAAATATTCCACTCTGATGAGAGACCCACATTCAACACTACTATACTTCCAGTATAACTTCCTGTAATCCTTATTCACTGCTGTCAGATATTCCACTCTGGATAGTGACCCAAACTCAGTGCAATTCGACACAGACAGATGTTTCCACTGATCCTTATTCACTGCTGTCGTATATTCCAGTCTGGTTAGTTATCCACACTACGTTTGATTTAATTCTTACTCTCACAACCTTCCTTCAGAGAGATTGCTTTTACTGAAACCCAATCTGACATTTTGCAAGATTCCATCAATATAACAACTTCATTGATCAGTGATCCCGTGAGTTACACACGGAGATTTATTGTGAGTTGACGAAAAGCATTCAAACCATGCTGAATGCTTTTTCATCAAGCATGTTGAAAGACATTTGACTTCAGTGAAGTACATCGTTGATTAGGTGTCTGTATAATTGTGAGCACGACATCAGGTTTAGACATTTTCAGTCACAGTTTTAAATCAGAGTGCCGCTTACACACAGACTTACACAACTTCAATGGTAAGTCACTTACCAGGAACACCAACAATAGCAACGATTGGGTAGAATATTTTCTCAGCAATATTAATTGGATAACGCATTTTCAGCGTGAAGTGATGTGTCCTTCGGGCTGTGACAACCTCTCTGTCTGAAACACTGAGGTTATACATTAACAAAGACTTTAATTTATACCCTGAGGAACTACCTCAGGGATATTGAGGTTGCAACACCGTTGAACATATTTTTCAAAAATGTGAATAAACACATTACGAAATTGGGTTCAGTGAAAGCAAATATTACTTTTTGAGTGAGTGAAGAGTTTCCAAATGCTGGACTGTGTTCATCACATGGATCAACTATCAAAAACTGAAAGGCGGAAAAGAAGGGCTCTTGTTCCTTCCATGGATCAGTTAGTGCGACATCGACCGTCTCAATGTCTCCGTTCCTCACACCCACTCTATCCCGTCTCCCTCTGAACTTGCTCCAATCCTTCTCTAATATCCAACCATGGACTAGTCACCTAAGCTGCTCACAAGGGCGGTGCCATTATTGGCTGGTGTACTGACCTCTTCCTCACAGAGGCTGAGCACCAACTCTCAGGTACTTCCTGCTACCTCCCCTGGACAGGGACCCACCACTGAACATCACGATATTGTTTCCAGGACTTTCACTCACGTCATCGACTCTGGAGACACAAACTCTGTCATCATAGTACCGCAACCCCGCACATCATTCATCGACCTCCCGCTTCTACTTCCTTCCCAAAGTCCACTCAAACAACATCAGTCCCATTTTTGGATCGCGGACTATTTCAGTGATATCCCTCACTCGATGGTGACCATTTAGTGATTCAGTTCCAATTGTCAGTGTTTTTCTCTGGGTGGTTGCACTGCACTCTGGGGTGTAGCTGCCTCTGTAACTGTGACCATTCAGTGATTCAGTTCCAATTGTCAGTCTTTTTCTCTGCGTGGTTCCATTGCACAATGGGTTGTAGCTGCCTCTGTAACTGTGACCACTCAGTGATTCAGTTCCAATTGTCAGTGTGTTTCTCTGGGTGGTTCCACTGCACTCTGGGGTGTAGCTGCCTCTGTAACTGTGACCACTCAGTGATTCAGTTCCAATTGTCAGTGTGTTTCTCTGGGTGGTTCCACTGCACTCTGGGGTGTAGCTGCATCTTTAACTGTGACCATTCAGTGATTCAGTTCCAATTGTCAGTGTGTTTCACTGGGTGGGTCCACTGCACTCTGGGGTGTAGCTGTCTCTGCAACGGTGACCATTCAGTGATTCAGTTCCAATTGTCAGTGTGTTTCTCTGGGTCGTTGCACTGCACTCTGGGATGTATCTGCCTGTGATCATTCAGTGATTCAGTTCCAATTGTCAGTGTGTTTCTCTGGGTGGTTCCACTGCACTCTGGGGTGTAGCTGCCTCTGTAACTGTGACCATTCAGTGATTCAGTTCCAATTGTCAGTTTGTTTCTCTGGGTGGTTCCACTGCACCCTGGGGTGTAGCTGTCTCTGTAATTGTGATCATTCAGTGATTCAGTTCCAATTGTCAGTGTGTTTCTCTCGGTGGTTCCACTGCGCTCTGGGGTGTAGCTGTCTCTGCAACGCTGACCATTCAGTGATTCAGTTCCAATTGTCAGTGTGTTTCTCTGGGTTGTTCAACTGCACTCTGGGATGCATCTGCCTGTGATCATTCAGTGATTCAGTTCCAATTGTCCGTGTGTTTCTCTGGGTGGGTCCACTGCACTCTGGGGTGTAGCTGTGTCTGTAACTGTGACCATTCAGTGATTCAGTTCCAACTGTCAGTGTGTTTCTCTGGGTGGTTCCACTGCACTCTGGGATCTAGCTGTCTCTGTAACTGTGACCATTCAGTGATTCAGTTCCAATTGTCAGCGTGTTTCTCTGGGTGGTTCCACTGCACTTTGGGGGTGTAGCTGTCTCTGTAACTGTGACCATTCAATGATTCAGTTCCAATTCTCAGTGTGGTTCTCTGGGTGGGCCCACCACAATCTGGGGTGTAGTTGCCTCTTAAACTGTGACCATTCAGATATTAGATTTCAGTGGGTTCAAAGTGAGCATACAGACAACATTTCTAAGAAATGATAATCTGGAACTATTTAAAGTGCAAATTATTTGATTCCAAATGTACATCTGACACAGTTTCTGAAACAAAGAAAGCATTTTGAATCATTGGAACCTCAGAAACCTCAGAGCCTGCAGAAACTGATCACATCATAGAGCAGCATTGAAACATATTAAGCTGTGAAAAGTAATACACTGTCCCTAAATGATTCCGGTCCTGCATCTGATACACAAAATTAAACTGGGAGAAAGACGGGACGACGTGTGGAGGAAGAGAGAGTGAGCTAATTTGTGAAATGTCCCTACAGAAAATAGAATGATAGAGAAAGAGGATGGGAGAAATAAAAGATAAAGCGAGAGAAGGACATAGATTGCCTGAGAGAACGGAAAGGTAAGAGAGCGGAGACATAGCGGGCGAGTGGATGAGGGGGGTAGATGGTGTGGGAAGGATGACGTGTAAAATAATGACACAACATAGAGGTAAGTCATCTCCGCCATAATATCTGGAGTGTACGTGAGTAACTGAGGGAGGCAGAGAGCGTGAAACAGGCAGTGGTTTGAGTCAGGGAGGGAGCGTGCGAGAGGAGGTGTGTGAGAGATGGAGGAAGTGTGAGCAAAGAACAAAGAACAATGCAGCAAAGGACACGCCCTTCGCTCTCCACGCCTGTACCGATCATGATACAAACCTTGACCAAAATCCTCAGCACTTTCTTCTGCCGTATCCCTATACACATCCTATCCATGTATTTGTCTAGATGCCTTTTGAATGCCGTTAATGTATCTGTATCCACAACTTCCCCTGACAACACGTTCCAGACACTCACCACCCTTGCCCCCTGGTGACTGACCCCCTTCACCCTGGGTACGAGTGCCTGTCCATCCACTCTATCCATGCGCCTCATAATCTTGTAGACATCGGTCAGGTCGCCCATCAACCTCCGTTGTTCGAATGAAACTAGTCCCAGTCTATTCAGACTCTCCACATAACTAACACCATCCAGACCAGGCAGCATCTTGGTAAAACAGCTCTGTACCCTCTCCAAAAACCTCGACATCCTTCTGGTAGTGTGGCGACCGGAATTGTGCATGCTATTCCAAGTGCGGCCTTATCTATACAACTGCAGCATGACTTGCCAATTTTTATTCTCCATACCCCCTCCAATGAAGCACGGTACCATTGTGGTTGGCACAATTACTTCACAGCTCCAGGGTCCCAGGTTCGATTCCGGCTTGGGCCACCGTCTGTGCGGAGTCTGCACATCCTCCCCGTGTGTGCGTGGGTTTCCTCCGGGTGCTCCGGTTTCCTCCCAGTCCAAAGATGTGCAGGTTAGGTGGATTGGCCATCATAAATTGCCCTTAGTGTCCAAAAATTGCCCTTAGTGGTGGGTGGAGTTACTGGGTTATGGGGATAGGGTGGAGGTGTTGACCTTGGGTAGGGCGCTCTTTCCAAGAGCCGGTGCATAATCGATGGGCCGAATGGCCTCCTTCTGCACTGTAAATTCTATGCTAAGTATGCTTTCATGACTATCTTGACCACTTGTATTGCCACCTTCAAATATCTGTGGACCTGCACGCCCAGATCTCCCTGACTTTCTATATTCCTTAGAGTTTTACTATTTACGCTATATTTTCCCTCTATGTTAGAACTACCAACATGCATTACCTCACATTTGTCTGGATCAGACACCATTTGCGACTCGTATGACCAATTATCCAACCTGTTGATGTCCCGTTGTGTCCTCTCGCAATCCTCACTATTATTTGCCGCTACGCCAACCTTGATGTCATCCATGAACTTACTAATCAGAGCAGTTACATCTTCCTCCAACTCGTTTATGTACACTACAAACAACAGAGGCCCCAGCACCGATCACTGCGGAACACCACTAGTCACAACCTTCCTTTCAGACAAACACCATTTTACTGCTACTCTTTGCCATTTGTGACCGAGTCAGTTCTGTTCCATCTTTCCAGCTCACCTCTAATCGCGTGTGACTTCACCTTGTCAAAGCCTTTACCGACATCCATGTGAACATAGAACATAGAATATAGAACATACATTGTAGAAGGAGGCCACTTGGCCCATCGAGTCTGCACCGACGCACTTAAGTCTTCACTTCCACTCTGCCCCTGTAACCCATTAACCATTCCGAACATTTTTCATAGAACTTACAGTAATAGGAGGCCATTCTGCCCAGAGAGTCTGTCCCGGCCCTTACAAAGAACACCCTACTCAAGCCCACGTATCTACCCTATCCCCGTAATCCCCACTTCCCCTTTTTGGACACTAAGGACACTTTAGCATGGCCAATCCACCTAACCTGCACGTCTTTGGACTGTGGGAGGAAACCGGAGCACCCGGAGGAAATGCACACAGACACGGGGAGAACGTGCAGACTCCGCACAGACAGTGACCCAGCACGGAAGAGAATCTGGTATCCTGGCGCTGTGAAGCCACAGTGCTAGCTACTTGTGCTACCGTGCTACCCTAAACAACATCCACCCTATCCCCTCATCCGGTTTCTTCGGTACTCCCTCAGAAAAACTCGATCAAGTTAGTGAGGCACGAGCTCCCCTTCCGATAACCATGCTGTCTATCGATAATGAGTCAATTTGTTTCCAAATCGGTATAAACCCTGTTCCTGAGAATTCTCTCCCATAATTTACCAACTATCGACGTGAGGCTCACATGCCCATGGTTTCCAGGATTATCCCTACCACCTTTCTGAAACAGCGGTACCACATTAGCCATTCTCTAGTCCTGTGGGATTCCATCTGTAGCCAATGAGGATACATAGATGTCAGTAAAGGCCACAGCAATGTCGTTCCTTGATTCCCTCAATATTCTGCGGTAAATCCCTTCAGGCTCGGGAGATTTATCTACCTTAATGTTTAAAAAATATTTTTATTGACATTTTCAATTATTAACATCAACCGTTTAAGTGTAATATTTACAGCACATGCGGTTCATTTCTTCATACAATCGTAGTTGGTGTTTCCTCTCCGCCTTCCCCTCTGGCCTCCCGCTGGCCGCTCCTTGGCATACTCCTCTTTCGTTCACGGTGTTCTGTCCACTCGCTCCTATTCTCCCCTTCCCCCGTACCCCTTATGTATTCTGTTGTTGGCATTGTGGGTTCGGGGGGGGGGGGGGGGGAGGGGGGTTGCGGTGGGGGGGGGAGGTTGGAAGAAAAGGGTCTTCCACATGATCCAAACTATCCACACACCCTACCCAAGAATCAACTTCCACAAAGTCCCTTTCTTTGGTGAACACTGATGCAAAGTGTTCATTTAGAACCTAGCCCATTTCCTCTAGCTCAACACATAGATTCCTCCCACTGTCCTTAAGTGGTACAATCCTTTCGCTGCCACTCTCTTTCTTTTACATATGAATAAAAGGTTTAGGATTCGCCTTAATCCTACTTATCAAGGACTTTTCATGAGCACTCCTAGCCCTTCTAATTTCCCGCTTCAGTGCCTTCTTACTTTCTTTGTACTTTCTTGTTGGGGGAGCACGGTATCATTGTGGATAGCACAATTGCCTCGCAGCTCCAGGGTCCCAGGTTCGATTTCGGCTTTGGTCACTGTCTGTGTGGAGTCTGCACATCCTCCCCGTGTGTGCGTGGGTTTCCTCCGGGTGCTCTGGTTTCCTCCCACAGTCCAAAGATGTGCATGTTAGGTGGATTGGCCATGATAAATTGCCCTTAGTGTCCAAAATTGCCCTTAGTGTTGGGTGAGGTTACTGGGTTATGGGGATAGAATGGAGGTGTTGACCTTGGCTAGGGTGCTCTTTCCAAGAGCCGGTGCAGACTCGATGGGCCGAATGGCCTCCTTCTGCACTGTAAATTATATGATTTTTTAATAAGTCTATGATTCCCCTGAAGTGTTTCGACGGCCTCCACCCTTGGAGACCGTACACATCTCTTTTTGGAGAGGTTTACAATATCCTGTATTATCCAAGGCTCCCTGAACCCATATTATCCTTGGTTCTCTCAAGCACGTGACTTTTTTTAATCCTAACCAACTGTCGCTTGAAAGGCTCCCACATGCCCGATGTTGCTTTACCTTCCAACATTCTAAATTCTTCAATTCCTGTCTAATATTACTGTAACTTGTCTTTCCCCAGTTTAGCAACTTAACGCGAGTTGCATCCCTATCCAAAAAGTACCCTTAATTGTAACGAATTGTGATGACTACTCTCAAAATGTTCCCCTACTGAAAACGCAACCACCTGTCCAGGCTAATTTCCAAATATAAATGAGATAGAGAATCTGATGAACTGGTCCGACGACAATAATCTCTCCCTCAATGTCAACAATACGAAGGTGATTGTCATCGACTTCAGGAAGCGTCGTGGAGAACATGCCCTTATGTACATCAAAGGAAACGAAGTAGAAACGGTCAAGTTTTTAGGTGTACAGATCACCAACAACCTGCCCTGGTCTCCCCATGCCGACACTCTTGTTAAGAAAGCCATCAACGACTGTACTTTCTCAGAAGACGAAGGAAATTTGGCATGTCAGCTACGCCTCTAACCAACTTCTACAGGTGCACATAGAAAGTAATCTTTCTGGTTGTATCACAACTTGGAATGGATCCTGCTCTGCCGAAGACCGCAGGAAACGATAGAAGGTCGTGAATGTCGCCCAATGCATCACGCAAACCAACCTCCCATCCATTGATACTGTGTACAATTCTCACTGCCTCGGAAAGGCAGCCAGCAAGATTAAGGACCCCACACACCCCGGACTCTCTTCCACCTTCTTCTGTTCGGAAAAAAGACCAACGTTTGAGGTCACGTACCAACCGACGCAAGAACAGCTTCTTCACTGCTGCCAGCAGACTTTTGAATGGACCAACCTTGTATTAAGTTGATCGTTTCTCTACATCTTGTTATAACTAACATTATATTCTGCTGTCTCTCCTTCTTTCCTTATGTACGGTATACAATGTTTGTACAGCATGCAAGAAACAATAATTTTCTCTGTATACTAATACATGCAACAATAATAAATCAAATCAAATCACAATCAATACTAGGTCCAGTACTGCCCCTTCCCTAGTTGTACTATCTACATATTGCATCATAAAGCTTTTCTGGATACACCTTGCGAACTCTATTCATTCCAAACCCCTCGCACTAAGTGAGTCCCAGTCAATATCGGGGGAAATTAAAATCTCTCAACACAGCGAACCTGTTACTTTTGCACATATTCACAATCTCTCTACCTATCTGCTCCTTTATCTCTCGCTGGCAGGTGGAGGGGGGGGGGGCTGTAATAAACCCCCAACATTGTGATTGCCTCCTTCCTCTTCCTGATCTCTACCCAGAATGCCTCATTGTAAGAGCCCTCCAAGGTGTCCTCCCGCAAGTACGGCTATAATATTTTCCTCAACCAATAATGCTACTCCCCCACCCTTTTTACATACACCCTCTGTCTCTTCTGAAGCATCTATATCCTCCAACGTTCAGCTGTCAATCCTGCCCTTCCTTGAACCGTATTTCTGTGATCGGCACAACATCAGCATACCAAACACTAATCGGTGTTCTCAGTTCATCTGCCTTACCTTCCATGCTTTTGGCGATGAAAATAATGCAGTTCAGACCAATGCGTTTGAGCAGGCAGTGTGATGTTGTTCTCGTACTTCTATTCTCTATTTCCCCTTTAGTTATATGACTTTCTCAGCTAACGCTCTGGTTCCCATCCCCCTGCCATACTACCTTCAATCCTCCAGAGTGACTCTTCCTTGCCAGGCGATTGGTGCTCCTCCAGTTTAGGTGCAACGCATCCTCCTTGTCCAGGTCCCACCTGCCCCAGAAGTGATCCCAATGGTCCAGAAATCTGAATCCCTCCCTCCTACACCACCAGTTTAGCCACGTATTTAACTGCAAAACCCTCCGATGTCTAGCCTCACTTGCACGTGGCACGGTGAGTAATCCTTAGATTACAACCCTAGCAGTTTTTTTTAGCTTACTGGTTAACTTCCTGAACTCCTTCTGCAGGATCTCATCACTGTACCTGCCGATGTCGATAGTACATATGTGTACTACGACCTCCGGCTGTTCACTCTCTCCCATAAAAATGCTTTCTGCCCTGGGCAGCGTAGTGGTGCAGTGGTTAGCATTGGAACTGCGGCGCTAAGAAGCCGGGTTCGAATCCCGGCCCGAGGTCAGTGCCCGTAACACCACTGTTTAATAAAGGAGGTAGGCAGAAATCGGGTAATCATAGACCAGTTAACTTAACTTCAGTAGTAGGGAAGATGCTGCAAACTATCATCAAGGAAGAAATAGCGAGGCATATGGATGGACATTGTTCCATTGGGCAGACGCAGCATGGGTTCAAAAAGGGCAGGTCGTGCCTAACTAATTTAATGGAAATTTTGGGGACATTACCAGTGCGGTAGTTAACGGGGAGCCAATGGATGTGGTATATCTGGATTTCCAGAAAGCTTTTGAAAAGGTGCCACACAAAAGTTTGCTGCAGAAGATAAAGATGCATGGCATTAAGGGTAAAGTAGGAGCATGGATAGAGGATTGGTTAATTAATAGAATGCAAAGAGTGGGGATTAATGGGTGGGTCTCTGGTTGGCAATCAGTAGCGAGTGCTGTCCCTCAGGGATCACAATTGTTCAGAATTTACATAGATGATTTGGAGTTAGGGACCAAGTGCAATGTGTCCGAGTTTGCAGATGACGCTAAGATGAGTGATGAAGCAAAAAGTGCAGAGGATACCAGAAGACTGCAGAGGGATTTGGACAGGTTAAGTGGATGGGCTAGGGTCTGGCAAACGGAATACAATGTTGCCAAATGTGAGGTTATCCATTTTGGTAGGAATAACAGCAAAAGGAATTATTATTTAAATGATAAAATATTATAATAAGCTGCTGGGCAGAGAGTCCTGGGTGCACTAGTACGTGAGTCTCAAAAAGTTGGTTTACAGGTGCAACAGATGATTAAGAAGGCAAATGGAGTTCTGACCTTCATTGCTGGAGGGCTGGAGTTTATAAATAGGGAGGTTATACTACAATTATAGAAGGTGTTGTGAGGCCACACCTGGAGTATTGTGTTCAGTTTTGGTCTCCTTACCTGAGAACGGACGAAATGGCGCTGGAGGGTGTGCAAAGGAGATTCACTAGGTTAATCCCAGAGTTGAGGGGATTTGATTACGTGGAGAGATTGACTGCACTGGGACTGTACTCGTTGGAACTGAGAAGGATGCGAGGGGGGGGGGGAGGGGAATCATATAGAAACATATAAAATTATGAAGGGAATAGATAGGATACATGCGGGCAGGTTGCTTCCACTGGCGGGTGAAAGCAGAACTAGGCGGCATAGCCGAAAAATAAGAGGAAGTAGATTTAGGACTGGTCTTAGGAGGAACTTCTTCAACCAAAGGGTTGTGAATCTATGGAATTCCTTGCCCAGTGAAGCAGTTGATGCTTCTTCATTAAATGTTTTTAAGATAAATATAGATAGTTTTTTGAAGAATAAAGGGATTAAGGGTGATGATGTTCGGGCCGGAAAGTGGAGCTGTGTCCACGAAAGATCAACCATGATCTCATTCAATGGCGGAATAGGCTCGAGGTGCCAGATGGCCTACTCCTGCTCCTAGTTCTTATGTTCTTACGTTCTGTACCTGCCCTGAGAGTGTTTGATGTTGACAGTGCAGAGGGATCTTTACTCTGCATCTAATCCTGTGCTGTATCTGTCCTTGGAGAGTTTGAAGGGACAGTGTAGAGGGTGCCTTATATGTATCTAACCCCGTGTTGTACATGTCCTGGGAGTGATTGATGGCCACAGGGTAGAGGGAGCTTAATTTTGTATCTAACCCCGTGCTGTACCTGTCCTGGGAGTGTTTGATGGGGAAAGTGTAGAGGGAGCTTTACTCTGTATCTAACCCCGTGCTGTACCTGTTCTGGGAGTGCTTGATGGGGACAGTGTAGCGGGAGGATTACTCTGTATCTCACGCCGCCCTGGACCTGCCCTGGGAGTGTTTGATTGGTACACTGCCGAGGGAGCTTTACTCTGTGTCTAACCCCGTGCTGTACCTGTCCTGGGAGTGTTTGATGGGGACAGTGTCGAGGGAGCTTTACTCTGTATCTAACCCCGTGCTGTACCTGTCCTGGGAGTGTTTGATGGGGACAGTGTCGAGGGAGCTTTACTCTGTATCTAACCCCGTGCTGCACCTGGCCGGGGAGTGTTTGATGGGGACAGTGTTGGGGGAGATTTACTCTGTATCTAACCCCGTGCTGTACCTGTCCTGTGAGAGTTTTTGATGGGACAGTGTAGAGAGAGCTTTACTCTGTATCTAATCCCGTGCTGTACATGTCTTGGCAGTGCTTGATGAGGGAAAGTGTAGAGTGAGCTTTACTCTGTCTAACCCCGTGCTGTACCTGTCCTGGAAGTGTTTGATGTAGACAATATAGACCGAGCTTTAAAACATATGCTTTCAAGCTTTGGGTACTATCGGGGGGAATAGCCTATCAGGGGAAAACAGCAGCAGCCAGTCAGTGGCACCACGGCTGGTTATGATGTTCAGCAGGGTCAAAGCGCAGAAGAGCAATAGTCATAGTGGACTCTATAGTCAGAGGCACAGAGATGCGTTTCTGCGGACGTAAAATAGATTCCTGGATGGTATGTTGCCTCCCTTGTGCCAGGGTCCAGGATGTCTCTGAACGGGTAGCGGGCATCCTGAAGGGGAGGGCAAACAGGCAGAGGTCGTTGTACATATTGGTACGAACGACATAGGCAGGAAGCGGACCCGCAGCAGAAGTTCAGGGAGCTAGGAAGAAATTAAAAAGACAGGACCTCAAGGGTTGTAATCTCAGGATTATTCCCCGTGCCACGTGCCAGTGAGGCTAGAAATAGGAAGATAGAGCAGCTAAACACGTGGCTAAATAGCTGGTGTCGGAGGGTGGGTTTCAGTTATCTGGACCACAGGGAGCTCTTCCGAGGCAGCTGTGACCTTCATAAGAAGGACGGATTGTATTTGCACTGGAGAGGCATAAATATACTGGACGCGAGGTTAGCTAGTGTCACACGGGAGGGTTTAAACTAGTATGGCAGTTGTTGGGCACCGGAGCAAGAGGTCAAAGAAATGAGGGAGAACTAGGAAATAGGGCCACTATGGCTCTGAGGAAGAGCAAACATAGAGATGTTGCTGAAAACAGCGGGACTGGTGGCCTGAAGTGCATATGTTTTAATGCAAGAAGTATGACAGCTAAGGCAGATGAACTTAGAGCTTGGATTAGTGTTTAGAACTATGATGTTGTTGCCATTATAGAGACCTGGTTGAGGGAAGGACAGGATTGGCAGCTAAACATTCCAGGATTTAGATGTTTCAGGTTGGATAGAGGGGGAGGAAACAGGGCCGGAGGAGTTGCGCGACTGGTTAGGGAGAATGTCACAGCTGCACTGCGGTAGGACACCTCAGACGGCAGCGAGGCTATGTAGGTAGAGATCATGAATAAGAAGGATACAGTCACAATGTTGGGGGTTCACCACAGGCCACCAGCAGCCAGAAGGGCATAGAGGAGCAGATAGGTAGACAGATTTTGGAAAAGATGAAAAGTAATAGGGTTGTTGTGATGGGAAACTTTACCTTCACCAAAATTAACTGGGACTCAATTAGTGCTAGGGGCTTGGACGGGGCAGTTTGTAATGAGCATCCAGGAGGGCTTCTTAAAACAACATGCAGATAGCCCAACTAGGGAAGTGGCTGTACTGTCCTGGTATTGGGGATTGAGACCGTCCAGGTTGCAGAAGTTTTAGTCGGGGAGCATTGCGGAAACATTGACCATAATTCAGTAAGTTTGCAAATGATGGTGGACAAGGATATGAGTGGCCCTGGGGTGAATGTGGTAAATTGGGGGAAAGCCTAATTATAACAATAAGAGGCGGTAATTGAAGAACATAGGTTGGGGCGGATGTTTGAGGGTAAAAGAAAAAAGGAGGCATTTGTCAGGGCTCGAAAGCTGGGCACAGACGAAGCCTGTGTGGAATATAAGGAAAGTAGGAAGGAACATAAGCAAGGAGTCAAGAGAGCTGAAGGAGGTCACGAAAAGTCATTGGCAAATTGGTTTAAGGAAAATCCCAAGGCGTTTTACGCGTACATAAAAAGCAAGAGGGTAACCAGGGAAAAGGTTGGCCCACTGAAGGACAGGGGATGAATCTGTGTGGAACCAGAGGAAATGGGCGCATACTAAATGAATACTTTGCATCAGTATTCACCAAAGAGAAGGAATTAGTGGATGTTGAGTCTGGTGAAGGGTGTGTAGATAGCCTAGGTCCCATTGAGATCCAAAAAGAGGGGTTTTTGGGCGTCTTGAAAACTATTCTGGTGGTTCAGTCCCCAGGGCCTGTGGAAACTACCCAAGAACACTGAAGGAGGCAAGAGAGGTTATTGTTGAGGCCTTGTCAGAAATCTTTGGTTCCTCACTGTCTTCAGGTGATGTCCCGGAGGACCGGAGAATAGCCAATGATGTTCCTTTGTTCAAGATGGGTAGCAAAGATAATCCAGGAAACAACAGGTCGGTGAGCCTTAAGTCAGTGGTAGGGAAATTACTGGAGAGAATTCTTCGAGGCAGGATCTACTCCCATTTGGAAGCAAGGGGTCGTATTCGCGAGAGGCAGCACGGTTTTGTGAAGGGAACGTCATATCTTAATAACTTGATAGAGTTTTTCGAGGAGCTCACAAAGATGATGCAGGTCGGTAGTGGATGTTGTCAATATGGACTTCAGACAAGGTTCCTCATGGCAGACTGGTACAAAAGGTGAAGTCACACGGGATCAGAGGTGAGCTGGCAAGGTGGATACAGAACTGGCTAGGTCATAGAAGACAGAGAGTAGCAATGGAAGGGTTCATTTATGACTGGAGGGCTATGACTAGTGGTGTGCCGCAGGGATCAGTGCTGGTACCTTTGCTGTTCACAGTATATATAAATGATTTGGAGGAAAATGTAACTGGTCTGATTAGTAAGTTTGCGGATGACACAAAAGTTGGTGAAATTGCGGATAGCGATGAGGACTGTCAGCGGATACAGCAGGATTTAAATCTTTTGCAGACTTGGGCGGCGAGATGGCAGATGGAGTTTAATCTGGACAAATGTGAGGTAATGCATTTTGGAAGGTCTAATACAGGTAGGGAATATACAGTGAATGGTAGAACCCGCAAGAGTATTGACAGTCAGAGAGTTCTAGGTGTACAGGTCCACAGGACATTGAAAGGGGTAAACAGGTGGAGAAGGTAGTCAAGAATGAATACGGCATTCTTTCCTTCATTGGCCGGGGCATTGGGTATAAAAATTGGCAAGTCATGTTGCAGCTGTATAGAACCTTATTTGGGCCACACTTGGAGTATAATTTCCAATTGTGGTCGCCACACTACCAGAAGGATGTGAAGGCTTTAGAGCGCGTGCAGAATAGAGTTACCAGGATGTTGCCTGGTATGGAGGGCATTAGCTATGAGGAGCGGTTGAATAAACTTGTTTGTTCTCACTGGAAAAAAGAAGGTTGAGGGGCGACCTGATCATGGTCTACAAAATCATTAGGGGCATAGACAGAGTGAATGCCAGAGACTTTTTCCCAGGATAGAGGGGTCAATGACTGGGGGTGGGGGGGGGGCAGGGGCATATGTTTAAGGTGCGAGGGGCAAGGTTTCAAGGAAATGTGCGAGGGAAGTTTTTTTACACAGGGTGTAGTGGGTGCCTGGAACTCGCTGCCGGAGGAGGTGGTGGAAGCAGGGACGATAGTGATGTTTAAGGGGCATCTTGACAAATACATGAATATGATGGTAATAGAGGGATACGGACCCCGGAAGTGTAGAAGAGTTTAGTTTTGGCGGGCAGCATGGCCGGCGCAGGCTTGGAGTGTCGAAGAGCCTGTTCAAATGCTGTACTTTTCTTTGTTGTTTGTTCCTTGTATCACAGCCTGTGCTGTACTTCTCCTGGGAGTGTTTGATGGGGACAGTGTAGAGGCAGCTTTAATCTATATCTAACCCCGTGCTGTACCCATGCTGGCAGTGTTTGATGGGGGACAGTGTAGAGGGAGGTTTACTCTGTATCTAACCCCGTCCTGTACCAGTCCTGGGATGTTGCGATGGGACAGTGTAGAAGGTGCTTTATTCTATATCTGCTGTCCGAGTGCAGTTATACCGACACTAGGTGAGACAACACCTTGAATATTGCGTGCAGTTTTACTCTCCCTACGTAAGAAGGGTAGAGTTGCCATTGGGAAGGTTTTTTTCGCCTGATAGCTGATTGGTGGCACTGTACTACGAAGAGAGAGAGGAACAATTGTGCCCAATTTCAGATCTGATTGAAACGCATTCAATTCTTGCAGGGAAAGACAGACTAGAGGCAGGATGGATGTATTACCTGGTTCGGGAGCCAAGGAGCAGGGGACACAGTTCAAGGATACGGGATAGACCATTTATAGGACTAAGATTAGGAAATATTTCTTCACTCAGAGGGTAGTCAGCCTGTGGAATATTCGACCCCAGAAGGCAATGGAGGCCAAGTCACTGAATGAATTGAAGATAGAAACATATATATATATTTGATTTTAATGGCACCAAGAGGAATGTGGAGGCAGCGCAATACGACAGTGAAATCGAGGATCGGTCATGATCACATTGCATAGCGGAGCAGGCTCGAAGGGCCGAATGGCCTACACCAGCTCCAAATTTCCATCACCCTTCCTCTGTTCCTCCCTTTCTGCCCCACTGGCCCCGTGTCTCCCTCTCTGCCCCTGTGTCTGTCTCTTTGTCTGTCTCTGTGCGCCACTCTGTCCGTGTCCCTCTCTCTGTCTCCCTCTGCCTCTCTATCTTTGTCCGTCTTTCTGTATTCTTCTCTCTTTGTCAACCTCTCCATGTCCTTCTCTCCGTGTCCCTATCGCCATGACTCGCTCGCCGTGTATCTCTCTCCACGTATCTCTTTCCATGTGTTTCTGTCCGCTTCTTTCACTGACCCTCTCACTGTGGCCCTCTCTGTTTACATCTCGCTCTCTGTATTTATCTCTGAATATATTCTTCTCTATATCTCTGTGCGTCTGCCTTTATGTGTCTGTCTGTGTGTGTGTGTCTCTCTCTCCGGGTCTCTCACTCTCTCTTTCTCACTCTCCCTGTCTCTGTGTGTCCCCTCTCTCCCATCCTGTGTTTCTCTCCCTCTCACTCTGTATACCTGAAACTCCCGTACAGTTTAAGAGATGAGCAGTTTTTCCACAGAATTTGAGAAAAAATTGCAAGGACTTTGAAATAGACTTTAAAACAATTTGGGCAAAATTTATGAATGTTTCGTTCTTTGGAAAAATGTCTCTAAAAAACTGCTGAAATCAATTCCTACTTCATATATTTCTGGAAATGTGAGTATGTTTTATATTTACAGGGATATGGGGTTGGGAATGCTTGAATCGACATTTCTGTTTTGTGCCGAAGTCAAGTGTAAATTTACTGACAGAAGCTATTTACAGTATGTGTCCCGAGACGGTGAATTGTTTCAGTGATGTTGATGTCTCCGACACATCAGAAACACAAAGTAAATATTTTTGAAAAAGAGAGAGAGCAGGAAATCCCTACAATTAAGTGTGAGGTCTAATCGGTTTCTGCCGCGCTCTTGGTCCTACCTTCGAGCGGCAGAGTGGTTTGCACTGCTGCCTCACAGCTCCAGGGACCGGGTTCAATTCCGGCCTCGGGTCACTGTCTGTGTGGAGTTCGAACTACTTTCCAGTGCCTGTGTGGGTTTCATCCGGGAACTGCGGTTTCCTCTCACAGTCCAAAGATGTGCAAGTTAGGTGGATTTGCCATGATCAATTATCCCTTAGTGTGCAGGTATTGGGTATGGGGATAAAATGGAGGCGAGGGCATAAGTGGGGAGGTCTTTCTAAGGGCCGGTGCAGAATTGATCGGCCAAATGGCCTGCTTCTGTACTGTTAATCCCATGATTCTCTCTGTGTCACTGCAGTGATGCAGGAGGCCATTCGACCCATCGATTCTGTACAGGACTCCGAAAGGGCACTCGCCCTCGGTCCAAGCTGCATCGTAGCCCGTGGTCCTGCACATTTATCATGGCCAATCCCCCTAACCTGCACATCACTGGACTTTGGGAGGAAGCCGGGTCACCCGGAGGAAACCCACACAGACACGGGGAGAAAGTCTCTGCACACAATCAGTTTCTAAGGTTTGGAATTCATCAGGGAGCATGGCATTGTGAGGCAAATGAATCCCTATCTAGAACTCACTCTTGGGAATCTGTTATTCTGTATGAAAGATCATAAGACATTGGAGCAAAATTAGGCCACTCGGCCCATCAAGTCTGCTCTGCCATTCAATCATGGCTGATTTTTTTCTCATCCCCAGTCTCCTACATTCTCCCCATAACCCCTGATCCCCTTATTAATCAAGAACCTATCTATCTCCGTCTCAAAGACACTCAGTGATTCGGCCCCAAGAGTTCCACAGATTCACCACCCTCTGGCTGAAGAAATTCTTCCTCATCTCTGTATGAAAGGGTCGTCCCTTTAGTCTGAGATTGTATCCTCTGGTTCTAGATTTTCCTGCAAGTGGAAACAGCCACTCCAAGTCCACTCTATCCAGGCCTCGCAGCACATGTCAGTTTCAATACGATTCCCCCTCATCCTTCTGAACTCCAATGAGTACAGACCCAGAGTCCGCAACCTTTCCTCATATGACAAAACCTTTCATTCTCCAAGGATCTTTCTTGTGAACCTGCTCTGGACCCTTTCCAAGGCCAGGACATTCTTCCTTAGATACGTGGCCGAAAACTGCTCACAATAGTCCAAATGGGGTCTGACCAGAACCTTATACAGCCTCAGAAGTACATCTCTGGTCTTGTATTCTAGCCCTCTTGACATGAATGCTGACATTGCATCCTAACTGCCAATTTTACATGCCCATTAACCTTAAGAGAATCGTGAACAAGGATTCCTAAGTTCCTTTGTGCTTCTGAATTTCTGTTCCTCCAGTTCCCTTCCAAAGTGCATAACGCCAAACTTTTCCACATTGCATTTTCCCATTCTGCTTCCCTATGCAAACCCTTCTGCTTCCCGCCTGATTCTTCAGTACTATCTGTCCTTTTACAGATCTTTGTATCATCTGCAAACGTAGAACAGTTCCTTCTTCCAGGCGGTTTGTTCTTTCACATTTGTTTGTCCCCATCTTGTCACAGCGATTCTCCTTTGCTCATTCTGACCCCCCTCACCTCCCGGATTATTAAGTCTGACATTACCATAAGACATAGGCCCATCGAGACTGCTCCGCCATTCAATCATGGCTGATAATTTTCTCAACCCAATTCTCGTGCCTTCTCCCCATAACCCCTGACGCCCTGATTAATCTGTTCTTCTGTAGGACCATTCCGCACGCTACCACGCAACTAATGTCCGCTTTTGATGGGTCGTCACTTGTGCAGGCAATTGGACCTTGTTTCGCTGGGATAGGATCGGTGACAAGCAGGAACAGACCAGAGCGAAGACAGCCAGGCCCGTGTGAGAATTTATCTGTGTCTGAACACACTCAGTGAATTGCCCTCCAAAGCCTTCTGCGGTAAAGAGTTCCACAGATTCACTACCCTCTGGCTGAAGAAATTCCTCCTCATCTCTGTTTTAAAGACTCATCCCTTTCGTCTGACGTTGTGTCCTCTGCTTCCAGCGTTTCCTACAAGTGGAAACATCCTCTCCACGTCTACTCGCTCCAGGCCTCGCAGTATCCTGTAAGTTGCAATAATCGTCTACACGTCCTGGGTCCGTATCCCTCTATTCCCATCCTATTCATGCATTTGTCAAGATGCCCCTTAAATGTCACTATCGTCCGTGCTTTCACCGCCTCCTCCGGTAGCGAGTTCCAGGCACCCACTACCCTCTGCGTAAAAAAACTTGCCTCGTTCATCTACTCTAAACCTTGCCCTTCTGTCGGTGTGGAGTTTGCACATTGGCCCCGTATTTGCGTTGGATTCTCCCCCACAAGCAAAGATGTGCATGATAGGTGGATTGGCCACACGAAATTGCCCCTTATTTGAAAAAAATGAATTGAGTACTCTCTGTTTATTTTTAAAGAATGCAGAACAGTTCATCCCAGGCCCCAGAAATTCAAAGCATCGATGTGGACGGGGCCGATGTGGTGGCCTTTGCCACATTGATCGCACAGAAGCTAATATTATTGGGAGGGAAGTCAGAAGATCCGCCAAAAATATCGACATGGTTGAGGGATATTGCGGAATTCCTTAAACTTGAGAAACTAAAGTTAGCCCTTTGTGGCTCAGGTGGGGGGTTCTGGACGAGATGGAAGCTGTTCTTGTCTCTATTTACAGATCTGTTTGTTGCCAGTGGGTAAGGGGAGGGAAGAGGGGAAAGTTTAATGGAAATAAAGGAATAAATCTCAAATGAGGAGAATAGTATTTTGTTTGTGTTGTGACTGGTTGTTTGTATTTTGTTATGTCCGTCCTCATCGGAATGAAAATACTTTGAAAAACACAGCAATAATGACCACATTTTTAAAAAATTAGCTCACGGACTGCAAAATGGGTTTGAAGGTCTTGAGTTAAAAGTCTTAAACTTAAAGGTGGGAATGAGGGAGTTAATTCATACTTTCCACAGGGGACGTGGGGGAATTTTCCACCATGATCACATTTCTGATTGTGGAATCTTACTGTGCAATCAATATGCCTGCTGTCAGTTTGTACATGTTCAAGTAGAAAGAGAGAATGAAATCCATCTTCGGAGACTCTGAACTTAATTTTGAAAGTGCCACCATTTTTGGGGCTCTTCCTGTGCACAAGCTGCCTGCAGAATTCCCCAAATTAAAAACAAGGTGAGAGAGGAGCGTGAGGGGCGAGGTAACAGAAAGCAGTTGGGGTTATCAAACTGACCGTTTTCATTGAATATAAATTGTTTCATTATAAATTCTAATCTGAGGAATTGACATCAGAGGATTTCAGTGAAAGATCTCATTGAACCTCCTTGTCTAATAAAATGATGTTGTTGCCGATGACACTGTATTTATTCAAGAATAAACTTTACATCTCACAGAGTGAGTAAATGAAATTGAATCCAAATTTCTCAAGCAGCTCATTAAAGAAATCTGTCCGTGAACAACAAGTAAAATATGAATTGAAACTTTGCAATGAGCTTTGTTTGTCTGGCCAGGAATCTTCTCTCAAGATGGAAGCAGGAATGAAGTTGTGTTTAACTCACATTCTGTGATTTTTTTGCTGGTTTTTACTCATTCTATGGAAAGCCTTCCTAAGGCGACAGACGAATGGTCATTCCCAACATGTCAGAAATTCAGAGGGAACAAATGTCAAACAAAGACAGAAATAACGACAGGACATTGTGAATCTGTGGCTGTCTGCTGAATTAACATAACCATCGACAGGACAAGTGTCTTCCTTAGCAGGTACAGGAAACACACCGAGGGGGTCATTCCTGACAGAAAGTCGGGGGTGGGGACAGCACTGGATGTGAAAGTTGCTGGTTAGGACAGGATTAGGATGCATTGCCCATTCCCAGTTGCCCTACAGAAGGTGGCGGTGAGCTGTTGTTTTGAAACGTTGCAGGCCGTGAGGTTTGGGTACACCCAACGTGCTTTTATGGAGGAAGCTAAATGACTTTTTTCCCCTGTTACCGCGAAGGAACGTATATATGGGTCCAAGTGGCAGTGGTGAGTGATTTTGATGGGAAATTCCAGTTGGTGATTGTCCCAAGTAGTGGCTTGTCTAGTTATTCAAAATGATAGTGGTCGTAGGTATGGAAGGTGCTGTCTAAGGGACAATTGCCCGAGGAAATTTGTTGCGTTATTGCGTTGCATTTTGGGATGGCTGTTGGAGGGATTGAATGCCTGTGGCAGGAGGCACAATCAAGCGCACTGCTTGGTCCGGGATGCTTTCGAACTCCATGAGCGTTCTTGAAGATCTGGGGAACAGCGTTTCACTTGGACAAAAAATGGATTAATCAATTTGCCTGCGGAACCAATTGTGTTCCGAAATTTCAAAAAATGGATAATAGATGATTGTTAAAGCTCTTTTCCACAATTTACGTTGTGAGTAATTGACAATGTGTGATAGGTCAGTTATTGTAGAGAGCTGGAAACGAATTTGGGTTTCCGAAGTGTGAGATCAGATAATAAAGACGTGGCATAAGCATCTTTTTCAAACAGGTTAATGTTAGCTCAAAACAAAATACACCAACTTCCAATTATAAATGTGCTGCTGCTTTTATTTATGCAACACACATGTTTTGGAAATATTAAAAACGCCAGGCAGCGCCCATGGTGAGACAGGTCCGAACTTACAATTAAGTTGATGCTGTAAAGTAACCAGTGAGCTAAAGCTGACGCTGGTTTAAAGCACGGACACATTGTAGAAAAGGATTACCGTTATCCTACTCGCCGTGGTGGGTCACATTCAGGGAAAACTCCAGGTGTTGATGCACATCATCTCACTGTCAGACGTGACCAAAAACATAAAAGTCCGTGAAGTACCGAAGGAGGACATTCATTCCGTTTAACATCAGCGGCTCTTTAGATTAGCAGATCCTTCAATCCCGCTCGACCGACCTTTTCCCAGAGACATGCTTTTGATTGCTGTCGTTTCTGGCTTCGACATTTTAAAGCCACTGTTGTATCTGCCTCCACCAATCTCACAGGCAGTGCAGACCAAATAATTGAACTGTATCCCAGGACATTGAAAAAATTGTTGGAAACATGTAACTTAAAAATCTTATCTCGCAGATATTTTCATCTGCGAGTGCTGTGGCAACTGGAACTGATCGCAAATTACAACATAGGTAGACTATGCGGATAATCATTCCTGCCCCCAACATTCAGTTTAATCACAGCCGAGCTTCTGCCTCAATGTAATTTGCTTCCTGTTCCTCAGATACTTTCATTCCCTCAAAGTTCACTGTCGATAAGGAAAATCGAGTCAGACACCCACAGCAACATTTCAAACCGATTTTGACATATAGATGGTGTACTCCAATCTGCAGCGACACAGATCTGGAAAGTGGGACAGGTGATAGATTCATCGAAGTTCGCCGCATGGGAATAGGTGCGCCGGCCTATCTTGTCCATGCCTCCCAGTTTTTACTACACAAAGCCTGCCCGATTGCCCACATTTGGTCATATTCCTCTGTGCCCATCTTCTCCACATAAATATCTAAATACTTATTAAAAGGCAGAATTGTAGACGGCTGTACTACTGCCAATATTTCAAACACTCACCACCCTCAGTTAGAAATAAATGTTCACCTGGATCCTTTTGTATCTCTCCGTTCGCACCTTAAACCTTGGCCCTCTAGGTTTGGATTCCATCACCTTTGGGAACATCTACAATATCAATGCCCCGCATTATTTTATAGTCGCCGTCATGATCACTCCGAGGCTCCAAGAAAAATGTTCGAGGCTATCGAGCCTCTCATAACTCAAACCATCAAGTCCGGTAGCAAACTAGTAAATATTTTCTGCCCTCATTCTAGGTTAATAACATCCTTTCTATATTAGAGTGACCAGAACTGTACACAGTAACCAAGTGTTTCCTTCCCAATGTCTTGTTCAAGTTAAGCAAGATCTCCAAACTCCTGTATTCAATTATCTGACCATGTATGTGTATAGTAGTAATAATGGCGACAGACACAGTAATTGCGGAACAAAGAGCCGCTTCTCTGTTGTGAATTTCCAATTATTCATCATGTTTGCAGAGGTTAAAAAAAAAAACAAAGTCGCAGAATGAGTCTGACTGGAAAAAATGTAGAAGAATATCTTGATCAAGAGACTCACAGCTAATCAAATCTTCACCCGATACTAATAGAAACAAAACAGAAACAGAATAAAGGAGAGTGGTAAAGACAGAAAGGGGGAGAGAGCGTTTAATGCTGGAGTACATTGCACACCACTCCCTTCCACCTTACTGCAGCAAGCACATTGTTTCTATCTTCCAGGATTCATGCTCTTAGAAATCCTTAGATCCAGTTTCCTCTGAAGTAGAAGTTACATGATTCATTCCACCGTTAGACCGACAAACGAGACAGCACAATGGCCCAGTGGTGAGCCCCGCTGCCTCACGACGCCGTGTTCTCAAGTTCGATCTCGGCTCTGGGTCACTGTCAACAAAGAACAAAGAACAAAGAAAGGGACAGCACAGGAAAAGGCCCTTCGGCCCTCCAAGCCCGTGCTGATCATGCTGCCCGACTAAACTACAATATTCTACACGTCCTGGATCCGTATCCCTCTATTCCCATCCTATTCATGTATTTGTCAAGATGCCCCTTAAATGTCACTATCGTCCCTGCTTCCACCACCTCCTTCCGTAGCGAGTTCCAGGCACCCACTACCCTCTGTGTAAAAAAACTTGCCTCTTTCATCTACTCTAAACCTTGCCTTCTGTCCGTCTGGAGTTTGCACATTGGCCCCGTATTTGCGTTGGATTCTCCCCCACAACCAAAGATGTGCATGATAGGTGGATTGGCCACACGAAATTGCCCCTTATTTGAAAAAAATGAATTGAGTACTATATATTTATTGTTAAAGAATGCAGAACCGTTCATTCCTTGCCCCAGAAATTCAAAGAATCGATGCATTAAAAAGATCACTTTTACTGGATGTGAAAGTTGCTGGTTAGGACAGAATTTATTGCCCATTCCCAGTTGCCCTTCAGAAGGTGGTGGTGAGCTGCTTTCTTGAAACGTTGCAGTCCGTGAGGTTTGGGTACACCAAACGTGCTTTTATGGAGGAAGCTAAATGATTTTTTTCCCCCGTTACCGCGAAGGAACGTTTATATGGGTCCAAGTGGGAGTGGTGAGTGATTTTGATGTGAAAGTCCAGTTGGCGATTTTCCCAAGTAGGGGCTTGTCTAGTTCTTCAAAATGATAGTGGTCTTAGGCATGGAAGGTGCTGTCTAAGGGACAATTGCATCAGGAAACTTGTTGAGTTATTGCGGTGCATTTTGGGATGGCTATTAGAGGGATTGAATGCCTGTGGCAGGAGGAGCAATCAAGCGCACTGCTTGGTACGGGATGCTTTCGAACTCCCTGAGCGTTCTTGGACATCTGGGGAAGAGCGTTTCACTTGGACAAAAAATGGATCAATCATTTTGCCTGCGGAACCAATCTAGTTCTGAAATTTCACAAAATGTATAATAAATGATTGTTAATGCTCTTTTCCACAATTTACGTTGTGAGTAATTGACAAAGTGTGATAGGTCAGTTATTGTACAGAGCTGGAATCGAACTTGGGTTTCCGCAGTGAGAGATCAGAAACTAAAGACGTGGCATATGCAACTTTTTCAAACAGGTTAATGTTACCTCGAAACAAAATACACCTATTTCCAATTATAAATGTATGCTGCTTTTATTTATGCAACACACATGTTTTGGAAATATTTAAAACGCCAGGCAGCGCCCACGGTGCGACAGGACCGAACTTACAATTAAGTTGATGCTCTGAAGTAACCAGTGAGCTAAAGCTGACGCTGGCTTAAACCACGGACACATTGTAGAAAATGATTACCGTGATCCTACTCGCCGTGGTGGGTCACATTCAGGGAAAACTCCAGGTGTTGATGCACATCACCTCACAGCCAGACTTGACCAAAAACATAAAAGTGCGTGAAGTACCGACGAAGGAGGACATTCATTCCGTTTAACCTCAGCGGCTCTTTAGATTAGCAGATAATTCAGTCCCACTCGACCGACCTTTCCCCAGAGGCATGAATTTGATTGCTGTCGTTTCTGGCATTGACATTTGAAAGTCACTGTTGTATCTGCCTCCACCAATCTCACAGGCAGTGCAGACCAGATAATTGAACTGCATCCCAGGACATTGAAATAATTGTTGGAAACATGTAACTTAAAAATCTTAGCTCGCAGATATCTTCATCTGCGAGTGCTGTGGCAACTGGAACAGATAGCAAATGAGAACATAGGGAGATTATGCGGATAATCATTCCTTCCCAAACATTCAGTTTGACCACAGCTGAGCTTCTGCCTCAATGTAATTTGCTGCCTGTTCCTCAGATACTTTCATTCCCTCAAAGTTCACTGTCGATAAGAAAAATCGAGGCAGACACCCACAGCAAAACTTCAAACCGATTTGGACACTTCAAAACTTCAAACCGAGATGGAGTACTCCAATTTGCAGCGACACAGATCTGGAAGGTGGGACAGGTGATAGAGTCATCGAAGTTCACCGCATGGAAATAGGTGCTTTGGCCAAACGTGTCCATGCCTCCCAGTTTTTACTGCACAAAGCCTGCCCGATTGCTCACATTTGGTGATATTCCTCTGTACCCATCTTCTCCACAAAAATATCTAAAAACTTTTTAAAAGGCAGAATTGTGGACGGCTGTACTACTGCCAATATTTCAAACACTCACCACCCTCAGTGCGAACAAATTGTTCACCTGGACACTTTTGTATCTCACCCCTCTCACCTTTAACCTTTGCCCTCTACTTTTGGATTCCATTACCTTTGGGAATATCTACAATATCTATGCCCCGCATTATTTTATTGTCGCCGTCATGATCAATCCGAGCCTCCAAGAAAAATGTTCGAGCCTCTCCTGATAACTCAAACCATCAAGTCCGGTAGCAACCTAGCAAATATTTTCTGTCCTCATTCTAGGTTAATAATATCCTTTCTATATTAGGGTGACCAGAACTGTACACAGTATTCCAAATGTAATGCATTAAAAAGATCACTTTTACTGGATGCGAAAGTTGCTGGTGAGGACAGAATTTATTGCCCATTCCCAGTTGCCGTTCAGAAGGTGGTGGTGAGCTGCTTTCTTGAAACGCTGCAGTCAGTGAAGATTGGGTAAACCCAACGTGCTTTTATGGAGGAAGCTAAATGATTTTCTTTCCCGTTGCCGCGAAGGAACGTTTATATGGGTCCAAGTGGGAGTGGTGAGTGATTTTGAGGGGAAATTCCAGTTGGTGATTTTCCCAAGTAGGGGCTTGTCTAGTTCTTCAAAATGATATTGGTCGTAGGTATGGAAGGTGCTAACTCAGGGACAATTGCCTTAGGACATTTGTTGAGTTATTGCGGTGCATTTTGGGATGGATGTTGGAGGGATTGAATGCCTGTGGCAGGAGGAGCAATCAAGCGCACTGTTTGGTCTGGGATGCTTTCGAACTCCCTGAGCGTTCTTGGAGATCTGGGGAACAGCGTTTCACTTGGACAAAAAAGGGATTAATCAATTTGCCTGCGGAACTAATCTTGTTCTGAAATTTCACAAAATGTATAATAGATGATTGTTAATGCGCTTTCCCACAATTTACGTTGTGAGCAATTGACAATGTGCGATAGGTCAGTTATTGTACAGAGCTGGAATCGAACTTGGGTTTCCGCAGTATGAGATCAGAAAATGAAGACGTGGCATAAGCATCTTTTTCAAACAGGTTAATGTTAGCTCAAAACAAAATACACCAACTTCCAATTATAAATGTGCTGCTGCTTTTATTTATGCAACACACATGTTTTGGAAATATTAAAAACGCCAGGCAGCGCCCATGGTGAGACAGGTCTGAACTTACAATTAAGTTGATGCTGTGAAGTAACCAGTGAGCTAAAGCTGACGCTGGATTAAAGCACGGACACATTGTAGAAAAGGATTACCGTGATCCTACTCGCCGTGGTGGGTCACATTCAGGGAAAACTCCAGGTGTTGATGCACATCATCTTACAGCCAGACGTGACTAAAAACATAAAAGTGCGTGAAGTACCATAGGAGGACATTCATTCTGGTTAACATCAGCGGCTCTTTAGATTAGCAGATCATTGAATCCCACTCGACCGACCTTTTCCCAGAGGCATGCATTTGATTACTGTCGTTTCTGGCAATGACATTTGAAAGACACTGTTGTATCTGCCTCCACCAATCTCACAGGCAGTGCAGACCAGATAATTGAGCTGTATCCCAGGACATTGAAATAATTGTTGGAAACATGGAACTTAAAAATCTTATCTCGCAGATATCTTCATCTGCGAGTGCTGTGTCAACTGGAACTGATCGCAAATGAGAACATTGGGAGACTATGCGGATAATCATTCCTGCCCCAACATTCAGTTTAATCACAGCTGAGCTTCTGCCTCAATGCCATTTGCTGCCTGTTCCTCAGATACTTTCATTCCCTCAAAGTTCACTGTCGATAAGAAAAATCGAGGCAGACACCCACAGCAAAATTTCAAACCGATTTTGACATATAGATGGAGTACTCCAATCTACAGCGACACAGATCTGGAAAGTGGGACAGGTGACAGATTCGTAGAAGCTCACCGCATGGAAATAGGTGCGTCGGCCTAACTTGTCCATGCCTCCCAGTTTTTACGACACAAAGCCTGCCCGATTGCACACATTTGGTGATATTCCTCTGTACCCATCTTCTCCACATAAATATCTAAATACTTATTAAAAGGCAGAATTGTAGACGGCTGTACTACTGCCAATATTTCAAACACTCACCACCCTCAGTTCGAAATAAATGTTCACCTGGATCCTTTTGTATCTCTCCGTTCGCACCTTAAACCTTGGCCCTCTAGGTTTGGATTCCATCACCTTTAGGAACATCTACAATATCTATGCCCCGCATTATTTTATAGTCGCCGCCATGATCACTCCGAGTCTCCAAGAAAAATGTTCGAGCCTATCGAGCCTCTCCTTATAACTCAATCCATCAAGCCCGGTAGCAACCTAGCAAATCTTTTCTGCTCTCATTCTAGATTAATAACATCCTTTCAATATTAGGGTGACCAGAACTGTACACAGTATTCCAAGTGTGTCCTTCCCAATGTCTTGTTCAAGTTAAGCAAGATCTCCAAACTCCTGTATTCAATTATTCTACCATGTATCTGTATAATAGTAATAATGGCGACAGGCACAGTAATTGCGGAACAAAGAGCCGCTTCTGTGTTGTGAATTTCCGATTATTCATCATGTTTGCAGAGGTTAAAAAAAACAACAAAGTCGCAGAATGTGTCTGACTGGAAAAAATGTAGAAGAATATCTTGATCAAGAGACCCACAGCAAATCACACCTTGACCCAATACCGATCGAAACAAAACAGAAACAGAATAAAGGAGAGTGGTCAAGGGAGAAAGGGGAAGAGAGCATTTAATGCTGGAGTACATTGCACACCACTCCCTTCCACCTTACTGCAGCAAGCACATTGTTTCTATCTCCCAGGATTCATGCTCTCAGAAAGACCTTCGATCCAGTTTCCTCTGAAGTAGAAGTTACATGATTCATTCCACCGTTAAACTGACAAACGAGACAGCACAATGGCCCAGTGGTTAGCACTGTTACCTCACGACGCCGTGTTCTCAAGTTCGATCTCGGCTCTGTGTCACTGTCAATAAAGAACAAAGAACAAATAAATGTACAGCACAGGAACAGGCCCTTCGGCCCTCCAAGCCCGTGCCGACCATGCTGCCCGACTAAATTACAATCTTCTACACTTCCTGGATCCGTATCCCTCTATTCCCATCCTAGTCATGTATTTGTCAAGATGCCCCTTAAATGTCACTATCGTCCCTGCTTCCACCACCTCCTCCGGTAGCAAGCTCTAGGCACCCACTACCCTCTGCGTAAAAAACTTGCCTCGTACATCTACTCTAAACCTTGCCCCTCTCAACTTAAACCTATGCCCCCTAGTAATTGACCCCTCTACCCTGGGGAAAAGCCTCTATCCACTCTGTCTATGCCCCTCATAATTTTGTAGACCTCTATCAGGTCTCCCCTCAACCTCCTTCGTTCCATTGAGAACAAACCGAGTTTATTCAACCGCTCCTCATAGCTAATGCCCTCCATACCAGGCAACATTCTGGTAAATCTCTCCTGCACCCTCTCTAAAGCCTCCACATCCTTCTGGTAGTGTGGCGACCAGAATTGAACACTATACTCTAAGTATGGCCTAACTAAGGTTCTATACAGCTGCAACATGACTTGCCAATTCTTATACTCAATGCCCCGGCCTATGAAGGCAAGCATGCCGTATGTCTTCTTGACTACCTTCGCCACCTGTGTTGCCCCTTTCAATGACCTGTGGACCTGTACTCCTAGATCTCTTTGACTTTCAATACTCTTGAGGGTTCTACCATTCACTGTATATTCCCTACCTGCATTAGACCTTCCAAAATGCATTACCTCACATTTGTCCGGATTAAACTCCATCTGTCATCTCTCCGCCCAAGTCTCCAAGCAAACTAAATCCTGCTGTATCCTCAGACAGTCCTCATCGCTATCCGCAATTCCACCAACCTTTGTGTCGTCTGCAAACTTACTAATCAGGCCAGTTACATTTTCCTCCAAATCATATATATATACTACAAAGAGCAAAGGTCCCAACACTGATCCCTGTGGAACACCACTGGTCACAGCTCTCCAATTAGAAAAGCATCCTCCCATTGCTACTCTCTGCCTTCTATGACCTAGCCAGTTCTGTACCAACCTTGCCAGCTCCCCCCTGATCCCGTGTTACTTCACCTTTTGTGCTAGTCTCCCATGAGGGACCTTGTCAAAGGCCTTACTGAAGTCCATATAGACAACATCCATTGCCCTACCTGCATCAATCATCTTAGTGACCTCCTCGAAAACTCTATCAAATTAGTGAGACACGACCTCCCCTTCACAAAACCATGCTGCCTCTCACGTCCATTTGCTTCCAAATGGGAGTAGATCCTGTCTCGAAGAATTCTCTCCAGTAATTTCCCTACCACTGAAGTAAGGCTCAGCGGCCTGTAGTTCCCTGGATTATCCTTGCTACCCTTCTTAAACAGAGGAACAGCATTGGCTATTCTCCAGTCCTCCGGGACATCCCCTGAAGACAGTGAGGATCCAAAGATTTCTGTCAAGGCCACAGCAATTTCCTCTCCAGCCTCCTTCAGTAATCTGGGGTAGATCCCATCAGGCCCTGGGGGCTTATCTACTTTAATATTTTTTAAGGCACCCAACACCTCGTCTTTTTGGATCTCAATGTGACCCAGGCTATCTACACACCCTTCTCCAGACTCAACATCTACCAATTACTTCTCTTTGGTGAATACTGATGCAAAGTATTCATTTAGTACCTCGCCCATTTCCTTGGCTCCACACGTAGATTCCCTTGTCTATCCTTCAGTGGGCCAACCCTTTCCCTGGCTACCCTCTTGCTTTTTATGTACGTGTAAAAAGCCTTGGAATTTTCCTTAACCCTATTTGCCAATGACTTTTCGTGACCCCTTCTAGCCCTCCTGACTCCTTGCTTAAGTTCCTTCCTACTTTCCTTATATTCCACGCAGGCTTCGTCTGTTCCCAGCCTTTTAGCTCTGACAAATGCCTCCTTTTTCTTTTTGACGAGGCCTACAATATCTCTCGTTATCCAAGGTTCCCGAAAATTGCCGTATTTATCCTTCTTCCTTACAGGAACATGCCGGTCCTGAATTCCTTTCAACTGACACTTGAAAGCCTCCCACATGTCAGATGTTTATTTGCCCTCAAACATCCGCTGCCAATCTATGTTCTTCAGTTCCCGCTTAATATTGTTATAATTAGCCTTCCCCCAATTTAGCACATTCATCCTAGGACTACTCTTATCCTTGTCCACCAGTACTTGAAAACTTGCTGAATTGTGGTCACTGTTCCCGAAATGCTCCCCTACTGAAACATCTACCACCTGGCAGGGCTCATTCCCCAATACCAGGTCCAGTACCGCCCCTTCCCGAGTTGGACTGTCTACATATTTTTTTAAGTAGCCCTCCTGGATGCTCCTTACAAACTCCGCCCCGTCTAAGCCCCTGGCACTAAGTGAGTCCCAGTCAATATTGGGGAAGTTGAAGTCTCCCATCACCACAACCCTGTTGTTTTTACTCTTTTCCAAATCTGTCTACCTATCTGCTCCTCTATCTCCCGCTGGCTGTTGGGAGGCCTGTGGTAAACCCCCAACATTGTGACTGCACCCTTCTTATTCCTGATCTCTACCCATATAGCCTCACTGTCCTCTGAGGTGTCCTCTCGCAGTATAGCTGTGATATTCTCCCGAACCAGTAGCGCAACTCCGCCTCCCCTTTTACATCCCCCCTATCCCGCCTGAAACATCTAAATCCTGGAACGTTTAGCTGCCAATCCTGCCCTTCCCTCAACCAGGTCTCTGTAATGGCAACAACATCATAGTTACAAGTACCAATCCAAGCTATAAGTTCATCTGCCTTACCCGTAATACTTATTGCATTAAAACATATGCACTTCAGGCCACCAGACCCGCTGTGTTCAGCAACTTCTCCCTGTCTGCTCTGTCTCAGAGCCCCACTGTCCCTATTCCCTAGTTCTCCCTCAATGCTCTCACCTTCTGACCTATTGCTCCCGTGCCCATCCTATTACCATCCTATTCATGTATTTGTCAAGATGCCCCTTAAATGTCACTATCGTCCCTGCTTCCACCACCTCCTCTGGTCGCGAGTCCAGGCACCCAGTACCCTCTGTGTAAAGAAACTGGCCTCGTTCATCTACTCGAAACCTTGCCTTCTGTCCGTGTGGAGTTGCACATTGGCCCCATATTTGCATTGGACTCTCCCCCACAACCAAAGATGTGCATGATAGGTGGATTGGCCGCACGGAATTGCCCCTTATTTGAAAAAAAACGAATTGAGTACTCTCTGTTTATTTTTAAAGAATGCAGAACAGTTCATCCCAGGCTCCAGAAATTCAAAGCATCGATGCATTAAAAAGATCACTTTTACTGGATGTGAAAGTTGCTGGTTAGGACAGAAATTATTGCCCATTCCCAGTTACCCTTCAGAAGGTGGTGGTGAGCTACTTTCTTGAAACGTTGCAATCCGTGAGGTTTGGGTACACCCAACGTTCTTTTATGGAGGAAGCTAAATGATTGTTTACCCGTTACCGCGAAGGAACGTTTATATGGGTCCAAGTGGGAGTGGTGAGTGATTTTGAGGGGAAATTCCAGTTGGTGGTTTTCCCAAGTAGGGGCTTGTCTAGTTCTTCAAAATGATAGTGGTCGTAGGTATGGAAGGTGCTGTCTAAGGGACAATTGCCTGAGGAAATTTGTTGAATTATTGCGGTGCATTTTGGGATGGCTGTTGGAGGGATTGAATGCCTGTGTCAGGAGGAGCAATCAAGCGCACTGCTTGGGACGGGATGCTTTCGAACTCCACGAGCTTTCTTGGAGATCTGGGGAACAGCGTTTCACTTGGACAAAAAATGGATTAATCAATTTTCCTGCGGAACCAATCTTGTTCTGAAATTTCACAAGATGTATAATAAATGATTGTTAATGCTCTTTTCCACAATTTACGTTGTGAGTAATTGACAATGTGTGATAGGTCAGTTATTGTACAGAGCTGGAATCGAACTTGGGTTTCCACAGTGTGAGATCAGAAAATAAAGTCGTGGCAGAAGCATCTTTTTCAACCAGGTTAATGTTAGCTCTAAACAAAATGCACCAACTTCAAATTATTAATGTCTGCTGCTTTTATTTATGCAACACACATGTTTTGGAAATATTAAAAACGCAAGGTTGCGCCCACGGTGAGACAGGTCCGAACTTACAATTAAGTTGATGCTGTGAAGTAACCAGTGAGCTAAAGCCGACGCTGGCTTAAAGCACGGACACATTGGAGAAAAGGATTACCGTTATCCTACTCGTAGTGGTCGGTCACATTCAGGAAAAACCCCAGGTGTTGATGCACATCACCTCACAGCCAGACGTGACCAAAAACATAAAAGTGCGTGAAGTACCGAAGGAGGACATTCATTCCGTTTAACATCAGCGGCTCTTTACATTAGCAGATCATTCAATCCCACTCGACCGACCTTTTCCCAGAGGCATGCATTTCATTGCTGTCGTTTCTGGCTTTGACATTTGAAAGCCACTGTTGTATCTGCCTCCACCAATCTCACAGGAAACTATGCGGATAATCACCCCTGCCCCAACATTCAGTTTGGTCACAGCTGAGCTTCTGCCACAACGTAATTTGCTGCCTGTTCCTCAGATACTTTCATTCCCTCAAAGTTCACTGTCGATAGGAAAAATCGAGACAGACACCCACGGCAAAATTTCAAACCGATTTGGACATCTAGATGGAGAACTCCAATCTGCAGCGGCACAGATCCTGAGGTGGGGCAGGTGATAGAGTCATCGATGTTCACCGCATGGAAATAGGTGCTTTGGCCTAACTTGTCCATGCCTCCCAGTTTTTACTGCACAAAGCCTGCCCCATTGCCCAAATTTGGTCATATTCCTCTCTACCCATCTTCTCCACATAAATATCTAAATACTTTTTAAAAGGCAGAATTGTGGACGGCTGTCCTTCTGCCAATATTTCAAACACTCTCCATCCTCATGCGAACAAAATGTTCACCTGGGCCCTTTTGTATCTCTCCCCTCTCACCTTAAACCTTTGCCCTCTAGTTTTGGATTCCATTACCTTTGGGAACATCTACAATATCTATGCCCCGCATTATTTTATAGTCGCCGTCATGATCACTCCGAGCCTCCAAGACAAACGTTCGAGCCGATCGAGCCTCTCCTTATAACTCAAACCATCAAGTACAGTAGCAACCGAGCAAATATTTTCTGCCCTCATTCTAGGTTAATAACATCCTTTCTATATTAGGGTGACCAGAACTGTACACAGTATTCCAAGTGTGTCCTTCCCAATGTCTTGTTCAAGTTCAGCAAGATCTCCAAACTCCTGTCTTCATTTATCTGACCACGTACCTGTATAATAGTAATAATGGCGGCAGGCACAGTAATTGCGGAACAAAGAGCCGCTTCTATGTTGTGAATTTCCAATTATTCATCATGTTTTTAGATGTTAAAAAAAACAACAAAGTCGCAGAATGTGTCTGACTGGAAAAAATGTAGAAGAATATCTTGATCAAGAGACTCACAGCTAATCAAATCTTCACCCGATACTAATAGAAACAAAACAGAAACAGAATAAAGGAGAGTGGTAAAGAGAGAAAGGGGGAGAGAGCGTTTAATGCTGGAGTAAATTGCACACCACTCCCTTCCACCTTACTGCAGCAAGCACATTGTTTCTGTCTTCCAGGATTCATGCTCTTAGAAATACCTTCGATTCAGTTTCTTCTGAAGTAGAAGTTACATGATTCATTCCACCGTTAGATCGACAAACAGAGACAGTACAATGGCCCAGTGGTTAGCACTGCTGCCTCACGACGCCGAGTTCCCAAGTTCGATCTCGGCTCTGGGTCACTGTCAACAAAAAACAAAGAAGTGTACAGCACAGGAACAGGCCCTTCGGCCCTCCAAGCCCGTGCCGACATTGCTGCCCGACTAATCTACAATCGTCTATTCCTCCTGGGTGCGTATCCCTCTATTCCCATCCTATTCATGTATTTGTCAAGATGCCCCTTAAATGTCACTATCGTCCCTGCTTCCACCACCTCCTCCGGTAGCGAGTATCAGGCACCCACTACCCTCTGTGTAAAAACGTGCCTCGTACATCTACTTTAAACTTTGCCCTTCTGTCCGTGTAGAGTTTGCACATTGGCCCCGTATTTGCGTTGGGTTCTCCCCCACAACCAAAGATGTGCATGATAGGTGGATTGGCCACACGAAATTTCCCCTTATTTGAAAAAAATGAATTGAGTACTCTATATATTTTTTAAGCATGCAGAACAGTTCATCCCAGGCACCAGAAATTCAAAGAATCAATGCATTAAAAAGATTACTTTTACTGGATGTGAAAGTTGCTGTTTAGGACAGAATTTATTACCCATTCCCAGTTGCCCTTCAGAAGGTGGTGGTGAGCTGCTTTCTTGAAACGTTGCAGACTGTGAGGTTTGGGTACACCCAACGAGCTTTTATGGATGAACCTAAATGATTTTTCACCCCGTTACCGTCAAGTAACGTTTATATGGGTCCAAGTGGGAGTGGTGAGTGTTTTTGAGGGGAAATTCCAGTTGGTGATTTTCCCAAGTCGGGGCTTGTCTAGTTCTTCAAAATGATAGTGGTCGTAGGTCTGGAAGGTGCTGTCTAAGGGACAATTACCTGAGGAACTTCGTGAACTTACTGCAGTGCATTTTGGGATGGCTGTTGGAGGGATTGAATTCCTGTGGCAGGAGGAGCAATCAAGCGCACTGCTTGGTCCTGGATGCTTTCGAACTCCCTGAGCTTTCTTGGAGATCTGGGGAACAGCGCTGTACTTGGACAAAAAATGGATCAATCAATTTGCCTGCGTAACCAATCTTGTTCTGAAATTTCACAAAATGTATAACAGATGATTGTTAATGCTCTTTTCCACAACTTAGGTTGTGAGTAATTGACAATGTGTGATAGGTCAGTTGTTGTACAGAGCTGGAATCGAACTTGGGTTTCCGCAGTGTGAGGTCAGAAAGTAAACACGTGGCATAAGCAACTTTTTCAAACAGGTTAATGTTAGCTCAAAACAAAATACACCAACTCCAATTATAAATGTGCTGCTGCTTTTATTTACGCAACACACATGTTTTGGAAATATTAAAAACGCCAGGCAGCGCCCATGGTGAGTCATGTCCGAACTTACAGCTTAGTTGATGCTGTGAATTAACCAGTGAGCTAAAGCTGACGCTGGGTTAGAGCACGGACACATTGTAGAAAAGGATTACCGCGATCCTAATCGCCGTGGTGGGTAACATTCAGGGAAAACTCCAGGTGTGGGTGCACATCGTCCTTTCCCCAGAGACATGCATTTGATTGCTGACGTTTCCCGCATTGAAATTTGAAAGCCACTGTTATATCTGCCTCCACCAATCTCACAGGCAGTGCAGACCAGATAATTGAACTGTATCCCAGGACATTGAAATAATTGTGGAAACGATGTAACTTAAAAATCTTATCTCGCAGTTATCTTCACTTGGGCATACGTAGACACATAAGGCATAGGACGCTGGAAACATTGCACTCAGTTAAAATTGTATAACGCTTGAATCATTTATTATATTTACGATAGGTCCCGAACAATAGAAGGCCTCTACCCAGCCGAAGCATGATGAAGCATGTCAGCCTGCTACGTTTTTATTGTGATTTTTCTGAATATGCTTTCTGTCACCAAATGTTCTCACATGAAACATGCTATCATTAAGAATACCTTTCTGGCTTTACAATATGAATATGCACAGGTAACAAATGCCTCCTCCTGTTGGGTATTTGCGCACATCCCGAACCGGGTAGATAACGGAATCCCCTTATGGGCAATGCCCCTTAATTATACCGGACGAATGAATATGTGGTTCTTTGTTAATAGCACAGATACGGACGTACAGTTGCCCAATATGGAGGCATAAAGATTTTGGGGACTCATTCGGTTCACTGGATGGTACATCCCGCGCTTTGATCGAAATTGGGGACTTGCTCCTTTCAAAGAAGTTTCAGACCTTAAACTAACCAGTATCGCTGCCACTCCATGGCTCCGGGCCGACCACAGAAGTGGTTAACGGTTAGCAACCCTAAATGGAGAGGGTGTTGCTTTTTAGCTCATGTCGTTCCGCACATTAGGAAGGCTACGACTGTGATCCAGTCCCCGGCCCTTCGGAACCGTCGTGGCATTACCGAAGTGCAACGGTTGTGGATAATAGCCTTTCCACCATATAATCACGCAAAATCAGCAAGGGAGCTAATAAATATGGCCTCCGCACTCGAGAGACTGTCTAACGAAATTGCATTAGCTCTCAGTGAGGGCAGCCAAGCGCTTCAGGTCATATCAACAGAATTAGTGACAGAGAGAACTATTGCCTGACAGATTCGCTTGGCGTTGGATTTTATTCTGGCGGAGAAGGGGGGAACATGTGGCATTGTAGGAAGAGAGTGTAGCACTTACATACCAGACTCCTCTGAAAACATCACTGGTTTGGCAGCCCATATTCGCAAGGAGGCCTCAAAGATCCTGGCAATTGGGCCGGAGTTTCACGACTACAACTCAGGAGCGGGTGGCTGGTTGAAATGGCTATTTGGGGGCTCATGGCGATCACACCTGGCGTACGGAGTTATCTTAATTGCTTCCCTTTTGGGAACATATTGCCTAATAAGTGTATGCTTAAACTCCTGCTGCAAAGTCATGGCAGCACTGATCGCGCCTGTAGCAAGTGCTAATGTCGTGACACTCCCTGAAATAATGGCAGGTGGAAAGGTGCATCAGTACTTATTCTGAGGGGTGATCTTTGAATCACATGCACAGTGTACATACGGAACATTTGGGAGGTTACATACCCCGAAGGCCGTACATCTTTACGGCACCCTGCAGCCCTCGTATCGTTTCATTTTGGCCAGTTGGAGTTCTATAAACATCTTCCATGACCAATGGAAGCGGATTTCGATGAGAAAACACTGTCTCTCGCATTCTATTCAATTCTGTCTCTCACATTATATTCAATCCTGTCTCTCACGTTATATGACTGTGGGACTTATTGGTGGGGAATCCTGTTTTTTGCATTATACAACTAAGCCTTAACCATGTTGCAAATTTTAGCTAACCTCGCAGCTCGATGTGCTTTCTGTGTCTGCTAATGAAGACAACCCTGTGTGCAAAACAAATGACTCATCGCCAGGTGCTGACCCAGAGGCAATGGACTATTCACAAACGTTGCCCGACGTCTAAATGCCTTAAGATAACCCTGCTCGGCCCGGCTAGCTATGAGCCAAAGAATTAGCAACAGCAGGAAAATCCTGTACATTACAAACTAATAACCATTTATGGCAAGGACTAAGATAATGGAGGACAAATTAATTGCATGTAAGGAATTGTGACGCGAATAAAGGCGATTGGCTGTATGTAAATGAGATTACAAACTGATTTAGCTTTTGAATCTGTTTATTAACCCGTGTGAACCTTAGGTCAAGTGAGAAAGGGTGCTGCCGATAGGCAGCGGAGTTTCCGGCCTTTTGTTGCTAACTTTTGGTTGGTTCAATTGGCTCTGTTTTATAACCTTTGCCCTAGAGTCGCCAGGTATCTTTATGATACCGCCACGAGGTTCATGTTCAAGTAATGATCAATAACTCAACACACCAATTAATAAGATTCAAATCAAAAGACATTTATTATACACAGTAAATCGCTACTCATGCATAAACTCTATTTTCTAGGCTATTCCTATAACTAAAAGGCCTATACTTAGCTTCTGACTGGCCCACCAGGTCAGGGAAACAAATGGTCTTTCGTTCATGTCCTGAGTCTCTGGGATTCAAAAGCTGGTATGGACTGGTAGCTAGGAGCGCCTATGTGGTAGCGAGCGTTGACTTGAGACTTACTTGCTTCGAGGCAACAAGACAGGTCACTGTCAAGTGTAGGTTCAAGTTGCTGAGTGACCATGCCAAAGAAGAACGATTAGAGCTTGAGGGCTTTACTTTATAGTCTCCAGGGGCTTCCCGCCCTTCGGGGCGGACCCCGTACCTGGTTCCAAGTGATTGGACTACTTTCCGATCACTTGGATCGATTTCTCCAATGCTGGAGCAGTTCCCTGATCGCTGGGCGGTCCCTGTGTCCGTTGGCCTTCCTTTGTCTTGGCTCCTGCTGGCGCTGAGGAGTCTGGCTTGGCTTTGTTTACCTTAGCTGTTGCCATTGTGCCTGGGAATCGCACATTGCTATATAGATGGCTGCTACATTACTATGCAGATTGCTGCTAGATTCGGTGCTGTCTGGTTGCTTTGCAGGTTCCAATATACATGATTTCTGTATTTGCTAGTCTTTGCCTGTGTTGGCTGAATTTCCCTTCAGCCTTTGCGGCTCTCCATTTTAGGTCGGAGGTGGCTACACATCCTCCTTGTGATCCTAACACGAAGCGTCAAGGATCACATAACTGCGTTGTCTTCATTCCCTGACCCGGCGAACACTCTTCCGTGGCCTCTACACAGACCACAACTATGCAAGAACATTTTTAACTAACAATTTCTAAGTAGCGCTATGTCAAAACAGGGACATGCATTGCAAAATTTAAAAAAACGGTTACTCTAACTGTCCTTTATAAACTACACTCACTCAAACATTCAGTCACACTAACTTCCTAAACAATAGAAATTGAAAGCAGCATTTACATTTTTCCTGTCTTGGCAGTCAAGCACAGGGTTGTACAATCTTTCCATTTCTTTATTTATAGAAGAACGCAAACGAATGTCCTTTATTATAGATCGATGGGTTCGGGGGCCTGGTGAAAACCGAAAATAGCGGATCTCATTCTGTGTCATTGGGCGCGAGCGCGGTCGGCTCTCCCTCTCCATTCTCTCACACGGATAGTCTGCACGATGCTGCAGAGAATCGCCAACACTAGAAGGGATTCGACTACGTAGGAAACGGCCACGTTATGAGCTTATCATACCATGATGGTGTATCGGAGACTATCTCGGGGTTCTGTGTGCTATGGTGAAGTGAATCATTAACGGCTGGGGTTGGGGGGGTGGGGGGGGGGGATTGGTGTCAGGGGGTTCGCTTTCGCGCGCAACCGAATACAAATTGCAATAACGAAAAACACGTATATCGTCTTCATTGTTGTCTGCTTCTTCCTCTTCTCTTCTCTTCCTTTCCGTTTCGTCTCCTGGAGCTTATGGGGTTCTGTGGGATCAAGCATAGTGTCTGATACTATCTTGGTTAACATCTCGTGCGGTAGTATGTCTGTCCTTTAATGCCAATTCTCCCTTTATGATTTGTCACCATGTGTGACTCCCTCATTTAAAAAAAAACGAATATTCAGGACAAGACACACTAAAAAAACTGAAACAGTGCGAGCCGTCTCGCAGGCTGTGCGATTTACCATCCAAATGTCTGAGGATGTAAATAGCATAGGGATGGCAACCTAAGGGTCGCCTGAAAACAAAACAAAACTTATTGTCCCAAAAGTGCCGAAATGAGGTGCGTATGGGCCGCGACGGGTAAGAATTGGATGGAATCCCCGGGTAGGATGGCGACCAATACCGTGTGTGCTCCACCCGAGCGTAGCTGACCAGAGGGGGTGGGTCCTCAGGCAGGGCGGAGACCAATGCCGTTTCTCCACTGCCTGAGCAACCGACAAGAACGGGCAAAAATGTAGTCATGGGGGGGCGGGGGGGTTGTCGTAAATGTTCTACCTTTGAACCAGAAGGGCAGTTATGAACGGGTGTCTGGCAAGCTCTCAGCGGTTCCTGCCGATGAGTGTGCTGGCAAGTTCTCATAGGTTTCTGCAGACAAATAAGGCGTGGGGCCTTGGGGAAAAAAAAATCCGATCTTACAAACAACATTTATCATGCTGCAGGTTCCATCAGAAAGGACACCGTTTTCTCCCAAGCGGTTCCTCTTTAAAACATCACCTGGACACCTCAGTTATCAGTTGCGAACAGGGTTGCAAAGGGGTTCTCGTTTTGGGAGTCTGACTCAAAGTCGTCATCTTCTCCCAGATGCCATACTCTCGAATGTATAAGGGCTGATAGGACTGCATGGTGCGATTTGGGGTACATCTCGTCATTCCGGACGTGCCTGTATGAGTTGTCGCGGTGCCAAAAGCTGGTGTCTAGTTCTGTGGGGATGGAATCGTCATCGTAGGGCGGTGGTGTTTGGTGAGGTTTATTGAGGAATGGGATGAGGAAGGGATCATTCGAATCGTGGTCAGATTCGCTGGGTGTGGGTCCTGTTGCATGGAGATAGCACGGAGGCGTGCTGTGGCTATCGTCACAGTCGCTGTCGCTGCTGCTGTCTGTTGGCGTTCCGGGGCGGAGTCTAGAGATCGGGGGTGGAGTCGAGGGCGAGTCCGTGGATGTGCTGGGCGTGTTGGGGGGGGGGGGGGGGGGGGAGGTGTAGGGATACGTTGGCTGTGGGCGGGGTGGGGTCTGCTGCGTCGAGCATGACGTGGTGTGCGTGGTTGTACTCTGGGCCATATGCCTTAAGCTGGTTGATATGGAACCACGCAGTCTTTCCGTTGGGGTACTTGATTTTATTGACGGAGGGGCTTACTTTGTCCGCAATGGAGTACGGACCCGAATATTTAGGTGACAGGAATGTGCTGGGGTTGTAAATTGAGAGCATGACCTGCTGTCCTATCTCAAACTCAGTCGCATGCACTGTCTTGTAGAAACAAGCCTTGCTCTGTTTCTTCCGTGTGCCTAATTTTACTGCGGCTGCGAGCTGAGCCATTTTTACATTCTCCACTAACTGTTTCACTGCGTTCTCGTGTGTGAGGGCTGTCACTTCGGGGCTGGTCAAGTCCAATCCTAATAAAAATTATGTGCCTTTCATGGGGCGTCCGTTCATAAGAGTGTGTGGGGTGTAACCTGTGGATGTTGAGACATTATTTCTCAAAAACATCAGCGCAAAAGGGAGGACTGAATCCCAAGTGGCGTTGTTCTGTTGGGCCATTTTTCTGAGGGTTGATTTTAGGGTCCGATTCATGCGCTCCACGATACCACTTGACTGGGGGTGGTATGCAATGTGGAATTTTTGGGTAATGCCAAATATCGTCAGGACGTTCTTCATGACACGCCCCGTAAAATGGGAACCTTGGTCGGATTCAATGCTGTGGGCGAGTCCCCATCTCGTAAAGGTGTGGTGGGTTAAGATCTTTGCGGTGGTCTTTGCCGTGTTCGTTCTGGATGGGAATGCCTCTACCCATTTCGTAAAAGTGCCTATGACGACTAGTACGTATTTGTAACCATTCCTGCAAGGGGGCAATGGTCCTATAAAATCGATCTGGAGGTTAGTCCAGGGTCCGTTAACGGGGCGGCTGTGACTAAGTTGAGCCTTCTTGGCGTATCTGTCCGGATTGTTCTGGGCACAGATAAGGCAATTCTCAACGTAGTGCGTTACATCCTCTTTTAACTTGGCCACCAACAGAGCTGCCTGAGGTGGGCTGTAGTGGAATCAATTCCCTGATGTCCATGTCTGTCATGGATTAAAAAAATTAGCTGATTCCTGTCCTGTTCAGGAACCAAATAAAGAGTGTCCTTTAACACCACACCGTCATGTGTGGTCAGTGCATTTTTAAACCTATCATAGGGTGCTGCAAATTGTCCTTTTAAAATCTCCCTGAGATTGCTATCCTGCTTCTGGGCCTGCACTAAAGCCTCGATATTAGTCTGTGAGTCCTGAACTGCATGTACTGGTGCGCTTTTGGGGTGTGTTCAAAAATATCTATGCCTGGAATCTGCTTTTGCCAATGCGTCGGCCTTTACATTTCCAGGGGTGGGGGGGGGGGGGGGCGGGGGAGGAACGGTGGTGACTTCGAACTTTAACGATTCCGAATGTCCTGTTCTGTGCATTTTCTAAAATGTGGCGGAGCAATGGGGCTGATGGGAGGGGCTTTCATAGAACATAGAACAATACAGCGCAGTACAGGCCCTTCAGCCCACGATGTTGCACCGAAACAAAAGCGATCTAACCTACACTATGCCATTATCATCCATATGTTTATCCAATAAACTTTTAAATGCCCTCAATGTTGGCGAGTTCACTACTGTAGCAGGTAGGGCATTCCACGGCCTCACTACTTTTTGCGTAAAGAACCTACCTCTGACCTCTGTCCTATATCTATTACCCCTCAGTTTAAAGTTATGTCCCCTCGTGCCAGCCATATCCATCCGCGGGAGAAGGCTCTCACTGTCCACCCTATCCAACCCCCTGATCATTTTGTATGCCTCTATTAAGTCTCCTCTTAACCTTCTTCTTTCCAACGAAAACAACCTCAAGTCCGTCAGCCTTTCCTCATAAGATTTTCCCTCCATACCAGGCAACATCCTGGTAAATCTCCTCTGCACCCGCTCCAAAGCCTCCACGTCCTTCCTATAATGCGGTGACCAGAACTGTACGCAATACTCCAAATGCGGCCGGACCAGAGTTCTGTACAGCTGCAACATGACCTCCCGACTCCGGAACTCAATCCCTCTACCAATAAAGGCCAACACTCCATAGGCCTTCTTCACAACCCTATCAACCTGGGTGGCAACTTTCAGGGATCTATGTACATGGACACCTAGATCCCTCTGCTCAGCCACACTTTCAAGAACTTTACCATTAGCCAAATATTCCGCATTCCTGTTATTCCTTCCAAAGTGAATCACCTCACACTTCTCTACATTAAACTCCGTCTGCGGAAAAAAATCCTCTTGCTTTCCACAGGGGTAGGAATTCTGTAAGGCTGTTGCAGACATAGAGGCGGTCCGAGTACATGTCTGCTGGGCTGGGGAAGGATTCTGGGTGATCTATAATATACTCAAGGCTGCTAGTTCTGCCGCCTGTGCACCTAAGTGGCCTGGTAGCTTGAGTGATATTTCTTCTCGGGTGCGTCCCTGCGCGTCCTCGACATAAATGCCGCATCCTGTAATGCGCTTCCCTTCTAATACTGTGGAAGACCCGTCCACATATATTCTTAAAGATTCGCACGTGTCTGTATGCTGGGTGCTCTGCGGTGAAGTTCAGGGGGCCTGTGTTGTGGTGCGGTGTGATGGTGTCACATTCATGGGAGGGTGCCTGGGTACTGAAGGATAGCGGCTAAGAAAGTGTGGGTCTTGGTTCTTTTAACAATGATGTCCCGTCCCTGCAAAAGTAGGGTCCATCTAGCTGCTCTAATGTGGCTAACTGTACCGTCCTTAAATCGTCCGTCATGTAAACGTTGGGTGGGGATGTGTTCTGTGAGGATTGTGATGTGGTTTAGTCCGGTTATGTACACAAATACTGAACTGTCCAAAAAACTGCGAGCAGGTGTCTTTCACAGGCCGAAAATCCCTGCTCCACAGGATTTAAAAGTCTGGAGGCGCAAGCCACGGGTCTAAACTGTTTGTGCCGTTCCTGGAGGAGCACAGGCCGAAAGGGTGCGGTCTGTGCTAGCTATCTCTGTCGCGTAAGGGGAAAGTGGGTCTGGAACTTGGCGTGCGGGAGCTGTAATGATGGCTCTTTTCAAAGCATCCACAGCATCCGTGTGTTGCGGAAGCCATTCCCAAGGGGCTCCTTTCTTTAGGAGTTCCGAGAGGGGTGCTGTCTTGATGGCGAAACAGTCAATGTGGTTTCGGCAGTAGCCATCCAGTCCTAAAAACGACCGGAGGACTGAAACATTCTGGGGAAGGGGCAATTTGGCAATCGAGTCAATTCTTTAGTGCTCGATCTCGCGATTACCGTGCGTGATAATCGTTCCCAAATACATCACTTTGTTTTCCAAAATCTGGGCCTTTTGGGGTTTACTTTCCAACCAATTTTCTGTAGGAGTTCGGACAGAAGCTCGATGTGCCCTGCCTTGGTGTCTGTCTGCAGTAATAGGGCATCCACATACTGGACCAGACATTCGGGGCGAGAAAATTTCGATAATCCATTTGCCAGCTGTCGGTGGAAAATGGAGGGCGAGTTGTGGAAGCCTTGTGGCAGGCATGTCAACGTGTACTGCTGATTTTTAAAAGTGAAGGCAAACTTGTATTGGCACGCTTTTGCCAATGGAATGGACCAGAATCCATTACTGATGTCCAAAACCGTAACGTATTGTGAGATGAGTCCCTGTTTGAGCATGGTCTCGGGACTTGTGCCTACCGTGGGGGCTGCTGCGGGGGTGACTTTGTTGAGTTCCCGGTAATCGATGGTCAGTCGTCATGATCCATCGGGCTTTCTCACTGGCCAAATCCGGGCATTATTAGTGGAGGCTGCTGATCTGAGTACACCCTGCTCTAATAAGCTGTCGATCACTTTTGCGATTTCTCCCTCTGCCTCTTGGGGAAATCCGTATTGCTTTTGGTGTCTGTGGGTCAGGTCCTGTGATTTGTACTGAACCAGTCATCCGGTCACAGTCGTTTTTCTGGGTCGCGAATGCTGTCCTGTTCTTTTGTAAAACTTCCCTAACCTGCTTGTCCGTGCTAATTGTGGTCGGGACAAACCAAAATTCGCCGACTGCGCTAATCTTGTTTGCATATTCTCCTATTGTGAGCGTTGCGGATTTTGCCATTCTCCAAACACACTGGTTGACTGAATCAAAGGACAGGTTGTGGGAATTCATAAAATCGATGCCCAAAATGTGTTCTGCTGTGAGGGGCAGGACGACTAAGACTGTGGGGTGCTTGGTGGTGATGTTGCCGATTTGAATGGGTACAGGGGCGGCGATGTGTCCCTGTTTTGAGTGGCCTGTGAAGCCACTGAGGGTGATTGTGGCTGTAATGGGCCACGTGTCTTTCTGGAATATGGTGGAGGAATTGATTGTGGCTGTGTCACAAAAAAATCCGTTGGGCTGCCCCCGTATCTTTGCTGCAACTACTGGTCGGCCGTTCCTATCCCAAAGGGTGTCGCAGACTCAACTGGGGGAGCCCGAACACCGTCAGTCTGTCCCGTTCAGGTCTGCTTGGTCTGAACGGCTGCTCACACTATGTATGGGCTCTGTCCCATTCTTAGTCAGAGTGCCTGCATGCTGGGCTCTCTGTGGCTTTCGTGGGGCATTGCATTCTCGTGCAAAGTGTCCTAACTGTCCACAGTTGTAACACTCCTGTGGATTTTGTGGGGGGCTGTTCCTGCCTTCGTTCACCGCTTGGATGTCTGCTCCTGCCTGCTGTTCCTCGGGTTTCCTGACTGCGGATTTGTTTTGTACTGCTTGCTCCCAGGTGCGGGACAATCTTTTTAAAACCCATTTTTCATTGTGGGCTTCCTCTGAGGGGTCATAATTCGTGCAGACTTCTTGTCCTGCCTCTGTGGCATGGGAGATAAGGGTGCGGGCCATACCGTCTTGGGACAAATGGGCGCATTCTAAATTTCCAAAAACTGCTGTGAAATGAATCCACAAGCGTCCAGCAAACGCTGTGAGGTGCTGGGTTTTCGTTTGCCTGCACTTGTTGAGGCCTTCTACGGGGTCACCCCTGTTATACCCGATCGCGTCTAGGATCGTGGTATGTATTTCTGCAAGAGAGCCTCCTCCTACCTTCTGTGGGTCGGGAAGGGCGGCTACGCCCGAAGGGTCTAAACTCAAAACTGTGAGCTTCACGTGCTCTCGCTCATCCCGGCCGGATATGGTAGCTTGCTGTTTTCTCTGGCAAAGAAGTGGTGGGGTTCTGAGTTGGGGAGGAACGGTTTGATTTTATCGCACGCGTCCCGTAATTGGGTCACTGTTAAGGGGGTGGTGTACAGAAATTCTGTGTCGTCCGATGTGGCTGTGCGATGGGTGATGACTGGTTTCATTGGAGCCTGAACTATCTGGTGTGTTCTGGGTTGGGGCGCTTTTCTCTTCTGGGGCTTTCACTGCGCACATGTTCCCTGAACATATCTCTGCACTGTCTCACTCAATTCTTCCCAATCAGGGCCGTCTTCCTCATCTAACTGTGATCCAAAGTTTTCCTGGCATCCTTTTTGAACTGAAAGCAGATATTGCAGTTCTGAAATCTGCTTCCGGCACTTTGCGTGATCTAATGAGGTCTGCCTGTGCTCCATGGTAGGAGTATGGAGTTCTCGTAGTGCTGCTTTCAGTTCGCTACAATGCCTTTGCAATGCCTCTACCTGCTTCCCTGCTTCCTCTCGTACCAGGACTGCACGTTGCGTGTCCTGATAGGCCTTTTCGTACTGTGTCTGGCAGCTGCTGAGGTGAGCCAGACAAGACTGGTGTGCCCTCTTGGCATCATCCACCTCACCGTCCATTGCTGCTCACTTCCTTCTTAATTCTAGGTTCTCTTTCTATATCTCGCGCACATTGACCTTACTCATTCGATGTGCCTCCTCTATCTCTCTTCGGAGGGTCCGGACGAACTCGCCTGTGCCTCGCAAATGAAAAATGAAAAGTCACTTATTGTCACAAGTAGGCTTCAATGAAGTAACTGTGAAAAGCCCCTAGTTGCCACATTCCGGCTCCTGTTCGGGGAGTCTGGTCCGGGAATTAAACCGTTCTGCTGGCCTGCCTTGGTCTGCTTTCAAAGCCAGCGATTTAGCCCAGTGAGCTAAACCAGTCCCTGTGCCATTGTGCCAAACAGGACGCGATTGCCATTGGCTTGCGAGCTTTTCCCAAGCTTTTCTTATGGATTTCGCTCAGCTTCTCCCACCAAGTATGTCCTATACTCCCGGGACCTGTTTCCTCATTTTCACAGAATTCGCTCCAAAGAACATAGAACATTGCAGCGCAGTACAGGCCCTTCAGCCCTCGATGTTGTGCCGACCTGTGAAACCACTCCAAAGCCCATTTACACTATTCCCTTATCGTCCATATGTCTATCCAATGACCATTTGAATGCCCTTAGTGTTGGCGAGTCCACTACTGTTGCAAGCAGGGCATTCCACACCCTTACTACTCTCTGAGTAAAGAACCTACCTCTGACATCTGTCTTATATCTATCTCCCCTCAATTTAAAGCTATGTCCCCTCGTGCTAGACATCACCATCCGAAGAAAAAGGCTCTCACTGTTCACCCTATCCAATCCTCTGATCATCTTGTATGCCCTAATTAAGTCACCTCTTAACCTTCTTCGCTCTAACGAAAACAGCCTCAAGTCCCTCAGCCCTTCCTCATATGATCTTCCCTCCATACCAGGCAACATTCTGGCAAATCTCCTCTGCACCCTTTCCAATAATTCCACATCCTGGGGCTGTTTAGCACAGGGCTAAATCGCTGGCTTTGAAAGCAGACCAAGGCAGGCCAGCAGCACGGTTCAATTCCCGTAACAGCCTCCCCGAACAGGCGCCGGAATGTGGCGACTAGGGTGGGTTTCCTCCGGGTGCACCGGTTTCCTCCCACAGTCCAACAATGTGCAGGTTAGGTGGATTGCCCATGATAAATTGCCCTCAGTGACCAAAAAAGGTTAGGAGTGGTTATTGGGTTACGAGGATTGGATGGAAGTGAGGGCTTAAGTGGGTCGGTGCAGACACGCTGGGCCAAATGGCCTCCTTCTGCACTCTATGTTCCAATAACCTGCTTTTTTAAACTTATACTCGGGGCCTTGACAGCACCCTTTCTCACTTGAGCTAAGGCTCACACGGGTTAATATACAGATTCAAAAGCGAAGTCAGTTTGTAATCTCATTTACATAGAGCCAATCGCCTTTATTCGCGTCACAATTTATTACATGCAACTAATTATTCCTCCATTATCTTAGTGGATGCCATAAATGTTTATAAATCATTGACTCTGGTCTACAATGTAGTTGGGGCTTATTGCAACCATTGTCCTGGAAAACGTCTCTTTGGGTGGCGTTTCCATTTGCTGTGTTCAGGGAATGGATCCGCATTATTTCTTGAGTTCAGTATGTCACAGTATGTTCACATTATCGATGAAATTAAGTCACTGTGCAAATGCCCCAGACGCTACATTCCGGCGCCTGTTCGGGTACACAGAGCGAGAATTCACAATATCTAATTCACCTGACAAGCACATCCTTAAGGACTTGTGGGAGGAAACCAAAGGATCCGGAGGAAAACCACGCAGGCACGGCGATAATGTATAGGCTCCACAGTGAGACAAGTCGGGAATCGAACGCGGGTCATTGGCGCTGAAAGCAACAGTGTGAACGACTGTGCCACGGTTCCGCTGCCACATCTTTGGCACCCTAGTATTAAGGTTATCAGGCCCGGGGAACTTGTGTGCTCTTATTCCCAATAGTTTGTTCAGTTCAGTTTCCCCATTGATGCGGATTCTTCTCAGTTCCTCCCTTTCCATTACCTGGAAATTCCCGTTCCAATAGGAATAAGAACATAAGAACATAAGAACTAGGAGCAGGAGTAGGCCACCTGGCCCCTCGTGCCTGCTCCACCATTCAATGAGATCATGGCTGATCTTTTGTGGACTCAGCTCCACTTTCCGGCCCGAACACCATAACCCTTAATCCCTGGGTACTGGTGTCCTCCACAGTGGAAATTGAGGAAAAGTACAGATTTAATTTTTAATCTTTGTAATGTCTTTGATCTCTTTGTTTAGTCATGAATGTTTTTGCTCCTCTTAACATCGTTCTTCCTCAATGGGAAACATTTTACCTGTGAGCATTTTCTTGAATAACTGCCACTGCTCATCTGCTGCCCTATCTTTTAACCTTCCTGCTCACTCTACTTGGGCCAAATCTGTCCTCATGCCGATATCATTTTCCTTGGTTTAATTCCATAATGCAAGTGTAGGACTCCACTTTCTCGCGTCAAATCGTATTTTGAATTCGAACATATTACGTTCACTATTTTCTGGAGGATCCTTAACTGTGAGGTCAGTAATTAATCCCTCGTCATGACAGAATTTCAAATCCAGAGCAGCCTGCTCTCTGGATGGTTATAGGATACTGCGAGGCCAGGATAGAGTGGATGTAGAGAGAATGTTTCCACTCCTTGGAAAAGGTAGAACCAGACAGCGCAATCTCAGAGGAAAGGGGTGATCCTTTAAAACAGAGATGAGGAGGGATTTCTTCAGCCAGAGGTTGGTGAATCTGTGGATCCTTTTGACGCAGATGTCTGTGGAGGCCAAATCAACGAGTCACAGACGCTCTCTCGCTCTTAGTCTTTTTCTCTGCTTCACTCTCTTCCTCGTTACATGTTTCGCTATGTGCCTGGGTCTCTTTCCTTGCCCTCATCTCTACATTTAACTGTCACACTTTCTGTCTATCTCTCTCTCTCTCCTCTCTACCTCACTCTCTTTCTCATTTCTCTGCCTCGTCCTTGGCCGCAATTTGGCTGCCGTTGTTCCCCGATTATTTTCTGTGTGGCTCACATTCTCGCTCTCTGCCTCGCTCTCCACCTCTCCCCCTGCGTTGCTCTCTGCCTCACTCTCTACCTCGCTATTTCAATATGCCTCAATTTGTGTCTGTCTTTCAATATATATCAACAACCTCTCTCTCTCTCTCCCTGTCTGTATGTCTCTTTCACTTACACTGTCTCTGTCTCTTCCTTTCTCGCTCTCTTTCATTCTTTTTCTGCCCCCTCCCCCGATTTCGCACATCTCTCTCTTTCTCTCTGTCGCCCTTTCTGTCCCCAATCTTGACATGATTTCTGAAAAAGAACAGAATAAATAACAAATTAAATTCCAGTACATGGACAGGTGCCTCGGCCCTCCAAGCCTTTAGTGACCATGCTGCCGCTCTGAGCTAAAATCCCCTCCCATTCCGTGGACCATATCCCTCTATTCTCATCATATTCATTATTTATTAATTCGCCCCTTAAGAGTCCATTTCGTATTTTCTTTAGCTACCTCCCCAGGCAGCGACTTCGATGTCCCCACCATCCGCTGTGTACACTTGCCTCGTACATCCCCTTCAAACTTTGTCCCTCGCACCTTAAGCCTATGCTCGTTGTAATTGACTTTTCCAACCTGGAAAAAAACTTCTGACACTCCACTCTGTCCATGCCCTTCATTATCTTGTAGATATCTATCAGGTCTCCCTTCAATCTCCGTATTTTCCTGACCACATACCAGTTTTTTTCCAGATCTTTTGACCTTGATACCTGCCCTGCTCCCAGAACAGTTCGACAACGCTGTGTGCACATCATCTGTCACCTCACTCTATTAGTCCCCACTGGAATCTCGGATACTTGTCCCATCCGTGAGAGGGCTGATGACGATGGCCAGGTTGGCTGCTCAATGGGAACAGTGAATTATCAAATGATTTGTGTTTCTGTCCAGTCAGCGTCCGTGATCCGCTGATGGACCATGAGCCCGGCCAATGAAACGGCAGACATTCCAGGAGGATGGTGAGGTTCTGTGACTATGGACAGTTTTCATACCAGTGATTGAAGAGAAATGCCCTGTGAATGGGTTTTCCACTCAGGATTTAATGAATTGAAACATTTGGTAAATGGAAATGTTAGCATATTCTTCAACTGCTGTCTGAACTGAGCCTGTGTAACGACATAAATTGCAGTGTTTGTGCAGCAACTCAAGAGCTGTAGCATGAAGCCTAATTCTTGAACATAATCATCTAACCGCACAGTACTATATACAAAAAAACTCATCCGTTTCCAAATCGAATAAAGCATGAACGTTGACCATAAAAGGATGAAATTGGCCGAGATAATAAACAATAAAATAATAGAGTTCCTCCGACTCTCCATCTCTGGATCACTGGGTCTCTCCCCACTGCAGTGAGCCCGGAGTCTCCTGCGGGCCCTGACGCTCAGGACAATGTGTCTGACGGTGAGAACATTGAGCAGCAGAATCAGGACAAATGGAACACACGGGGTTAGAATGTTGTGGAGGAACTCGATTGTTACCCAGAACTGAGAGAACAGAACATCATCTGTGATCTCACAAAACCAGGGTCGGTTCAGTAACCAATAACGACCTGTTAACATAAAGTACCAGAAGATGTTCTTCAAACAGCTCAGCACAGTCACTGTTCCCAGAATCACTGACGCAGTCTTCGCGCTGCAGTATTTATTTTTCAGCTTCGGGCAACAAATGGCCACAAATCGATCAAATGTGAAAGCGATGGTGAACCAGACAGAACAGTCAGTGGCTGCATAAAGCAGGACGGCGTGGATATTGCACACGGGTATGTACCACAGGAAATCAAACTGATCTTTAAAAGCAATGGGAATGTGTCTCAATATCAGGTCGAGGAAAACAACCAGTAAGTCGCCAACGGACATAGCCACCAGGTAACAAGTGACACATTTGGACAGTCCACAGACTTTTCTCTTCAGGATCGCAATTGTGATGAAGTTCACTGTGAGGAAGGGAAATACACAATTAAATTATACATCAGGCAGATGAAGTGATAACCAGCTTGATTAAGGTGGTGTTGACAAAGACAAAAAACACAAATACACACTTACAAATAAAGATACACAAATACCACCCGCACACAGACTCGCACCCACACAAGCACACACCGAGAAGCACTGTTTGTCTGTCAGACTCGCCAACACATTCCCACCCACTCTCACTTTCTCACACTCCTCACACACACAAAAACACAAAGACCCGCAAACCCCCCACACACCCATAACCCCCACACACCCATACCCCCCACACAAACATGCACAGAGACAACCATATTCACTCACCTGCATGCACCCGCACTTCAACATACCCACTCACATATCCACATCCAAATAGATACATTCACAAGCACACTGACACCCACATAGAAAAACAAACCTACAAAAGCATAGTCATCGACACACACATTCACTCACGCACACTGAGGCAAGCATACATCCAAACACGAGCACACACATATATACACATACAAACCCACCCCACTCTTATGCTGCACGCACAGTCTCTTAAAAACACCACAAACAACCATATACCCACGCAAACAGAATCACACACACCCAGCAGAGGGCAGTAGAGCGGAGCTGCTGATTCGCTGTTGCACGGAAAATTTGCATTGCGGCCATCGTATGTTGAAGGTGGTTTGTGAAGGAGCTGTTGTCAAGTGACAGTTAATTCCAAAACATTTCTTCAGTGTCTCCCTCCCTGCGCCTTCTCTAATTAAAAAAAAAGACAATCACTGTAAGGATCCGAGCCGAGTAAAGATCAAGAGGAAGACTTGAGGGCAGGTAGAAGTAGAAATAAGCTGAACCGTGACGTCACAGCCTGCAGGTAATTGATTGGTTGGTGACTGGTAAGTACTTTTTCTTTTCTCTGAGGTGTTATCGTGCGGCGCACAGTGGTTGCTGAGTGAGTGCTTGCTGAGAAGGGGGGTAACTTTTTCAAAAACTTACTATTTGGAGTTTCCAGCTGAATCCAGTCGGAGTGAGGACAGAGTGACTGCTGGGTAACTGGTAAAGATTTAAATTGTTTGAACAGGCCCATAACAGCCGATTGCTGTTCTCGTGTGGGGCGCTGTGATTGCTGGTTACGTGTTTTATTTTTACCTGTATTTAAGTGGGCAGTTTCTCAACCCTAGACACTACGCTTGTTGTGTCCCCCACCCAACCCTCTCCTTTAACCTAAGGGGTGGAGTGAATAACAGGTAAGCTCTTTCTTTCTTTTTCTTTTTTTATCTAGCGGGGATGGCAGAGAAGGCAGTGCAATGTACCTCCTGCAGACTGTTTGTTTGAGGTGAGGGACACCGTCAGCGTCCCTGCTGAATTCACCTGTGGGAAGTGCACCCATCTCCAGCTCCTCAGGAACCACGTTAGGGAGCTGGAGCTGGATGAACTTCGGATCATTCGGGAGGCAGAGGTGGTCATAGATAGAAGCTTCAGGGATGTAGTTACTCCGAAGAATCAAGATAGACGGGTGACAGTGAGAGGGGCTGGGAGGAAGCAGTGCAGGGATCCTCTGTGGTCGTTCCCCTCAGTAACAAGTATACCGTTTTGGATACAGTTCAGGGGGACTACCTACCAGGGGTAATCCGCGGTGAATGGATCTCCAGCACTGAGTCTGTCCCTGTGGCTCAGAAGTGAAGGAGGGAGAGCAATAGCTATTGGGGACTCGATAGTTGGAGGGACAGATAGACGGTTCTGTGACAGCGAAAGAGACTCACGGCTGGTATGTTGCCTCCCGGGTACCAGGGTCCGTGACGGCTCGGACCGTGTTATCAGAATCCTTAAAGGGGAGGGGGAGCAATTACAAGTCGTGGTACACATCGGTACAAACAACATAGGTAAGAGAATGGACGGGGATTTAGAATAGGAATTTAGGGAACGAGGGTGGAAGCTGAGAGCCAGGACAGACCATGTTGTCATCTCTGGTTTGTTGCCGGTGCCACGTGCTAGTGAGGTGAGGAACAGGGAAAGAGTGCAGATCATTACGTGGCTGCAGGGATTGTGTAGGAGGGAGGGTTTCAGATACGTGGATAATTGGGAGCACATTCTGGGGAAGGTGGTAGCTGTACAGACAGGACGGTTTGCACCTGAACCAGAGGGGCACCAATATCCTACGCCAATTCGGGGGTGGGAGGGGAGGAGGAGGCGGGGGGGGGGGGGGGAGAGGGGGGAGGGGGGGTGGGGGGGGTGGGGGGGGGGGAGGGGGGGGGGAGGGGGTTACACTAATTTGTCAGGGGGCTGGGAAAACGAACGGTAGTCCAGAAGCCAGTGTTGAGAGTAGTGAGGTACTGAGGAGGGTATCAAGGTCGCAGGAGTGTTCCGGCAGACAGAAACGTGGGTTGAAGTGTGTCTACTTCAATGCAAGGAGCATCCGGAAGAAGGAAGATGAACTCGGAGCGTGGACTGGTACTTGGGACTACGATGGTGTGACCATTACGGAAACATGGTTACAACAGGGACAGGAATGGTTGTTGAATGTTCCGGAGTATAGATGTTTCATTAAGAATAGGGAAGATGGTAAAAGAGGTGGAGGAGTAGCATTGTTAACCAAGGATAGATTAACGGCTGCAGAAAGGCAGTTTGAAGGGGATCTGCCCATGAGGTAATATGGGCCGAAGTTAGAAATAGGAAAGGAGAGGCTACATTGTAAGGCGATTTCTATAGACCCCCAAATAGTAATAGAGATGTGGAGGAAGAAATTTCAAAAGAGATTATGGTTTGGTGTGGAGGTCTCAGGGTAGTTGACATGGGTGACTTTAACTTTCCAAATATTGATTAGAACCTCTGTAGGTCGAACAGTTCGGATGGGGCAGTTTTTGTACAGCGTGTGCAGGAAGGTTTCCGGACACAATATGTGGATCGGCCGACAAAAGGCGGGTGGTGGTGGTGGGGGGGGGGGGGGGGGGGGGGGGGGCACATTGGATTTGGTACTGGGTAATGAACCGGGCCAAGTGTTAGATTTGTTTGTGGGAGAACACTTTGGAGATAGTGACCACAATTTGGTGTCTTTCACTATTGCAATGGAGAGGGATAGGGCCATACGGCAGGGCAAGGTTTATAATTGGAGAGGGGTAATTATGATGCGTTCAGGCAATAATTAGTGAGCATAAGACGGGAACAGAAACTTTCAGGGATAAGCACAAAGGAAAAGTGGAGCTTGTTCAAGGAACAAGTACTGCCTATCCTTGATAGGCACGTCTCTGTCACGCAGGGAGGAAAATGCCGTGTGAGGGATCCATGATTCACACAAGAGGTTGAATGTCTTGTCAAGAGGAAAAAGGAAGAGTATGTAGGATGAGAAATCAAGGTTCAGTAGGGTCGCCTGAGGGTTACAAGGCAGCAGGAACGAGCTGAGAAAAGGGCGTAGGAGAGCTAGGAGGGGACACGAGAAGTCCTTCACGGGTCGGATCAAGGGAATCCCAAAGCATTTTACTCTTCTGTGAGAAATAAAAGAATGACCAGGGTGAGAGTAGGGCCGGTCAAGGACAGTGGTGGAAACTTGTGCATGCAGTCAGAAGAAATAGGAGAGGCGTTGAATGAATACTTTACTTCAGTGTTCACAAAGGAGAGGGGCCATGTTTTTGAGGATGAAAATGTGATTCAGGCGGGAAATCTGGAGCAGGTAGATGTTCTGAGGAAGGATGTAGTGGAAATTTTGAGAAACGTGACGGTCGACAAGTCCCCTGGGCCAGATGGGATATATCCAGGGACTTTGGGAGGCAAGGGATGAGATTGCAGAGCCTTTGGCTTTGATCTGTGGGACCTTGCTGACGACAGGGACAGTGCCAGAGGATTGGAGAGTGGCAAATGTTGTCCCTCTGTTCAGGAAAGGGAATATGAATGACCCTGGTAATTATAGGCCAGTTAGTCTTACTCAGGTGGTCGGTAAGATAATGGAAAAGCTCCTCAAGGATAGGATTTATGACCATTTGGAAAGATGCAGCTTAATCCGGGATAGTCAACACGGATTCGTGAAGGGTAGGTTTTGCCTCACAAATTTGATTGAATTCTTTGAGAAGGTAACTAAGTGTGCAGATGAAGGTAGAGCAGTTGATGTCGTATACATGGATTTTGGTAAGACGTTTGATAAGTTTCATGGTTGGCTCATGAAGGAAGTAAGGAGGTGTGGGATAGAGGGAAATTTGGTTGGCCAATTGGATGAACAACTGGCTATCACATAGAAGACAGAGGGTGGTGGTGGACGAAAAATGTTCGGACTGGAGACCAGTTACCAGTGGTGTACCACAGGGATCAGTTCTGGGTCCTCTGCTATTTGTGATTTGTATCAATGACTTGGAGGAGGGGGCTGAAGGGTGGGTCAGTAAATTTGCTGATGACACCAAGATTGGTGGAGTAGTGGATGAGGTGGAGGGCTGTTGTAGGCTGCAAAGAGACATTGATTGGATGCAGGACTGGGCCGAAAAATGGCAGATGGAGTTTAACCCTGATAAGTGCGAGGTGATTATTTTTGGTAGAAAAAACTTGAATGCGGATTACAGGGTCAACGGCAGGGTTCTGAGGAATGTGGAGGAACAGAGAGATCTTGGGGTTCATGTCCACAGATCTCTGAAGGTTGCCACTCAAGTGGATAGAACCATGACGAAGGTGTGCGTTATAGTGTGTTAGCGTTTATTAACATGGGGCTTGAGTTTAAGAGCCGCGGGGTTATGAAGCAACTATACATGACCCTGGTGGGACCACATTTGGAGCATTGTGTTCAGTTCTGGTCACCTCATTATAGAAAGGATGTGGAAGCATTGGAAAGGGTGCTAAGGAGATTTACCAGGATGCTGCCTGGTTTGTAGGATAGGTCTTAAGAGGAAATGTTGAGGGAGCCAGGGATTTTCTCTTTGGAGCGGAGGAGAATGAGGGGCGACTTAATAGAGGTTTATAAGATAATGAGGGGGATAGATATTTCCTCGGGAGACTATTTCCTCGGGAGGATTAAGCTGTTACAAGGGGGCATAACGATAAGATTACGGGTGGGAGATACAGGAGGGATGTCCGAAGTAGGTTCTTCACTCAAAGGTGTGGCCATGATAAATTGCCCTGAGAGTCCCACATATTCAGTGGGGTTACTGGGTTATGGCGATAGGGCGAGGGCATGGCTTAAGAAGTGTGGTACAGACTCGATGGGCCGAATGTCTTCCTATTGAACTGTAAATTCTATGATTCGCGTAGCCACACACACAGAAATACACCTACACACAGACACCCAGTCGCATAAGCATGCAAACCCACATACATACACTTATATACAAATGAAAACACCTACACACAAACACTGACACACACACACAACAATGAATCACTGACACACATACGCCCACAGACACACACACGAATACACACACAAACAATCCTCACATCCACTCACACAAGCCACTCGAATATACAGCAGTACACACAGATTCGCCCGCGTATACACACTCACACAAATATCCCCCCCCCCCACACACATACAATGACTCCCACAAGTAAACAATCAAACACACACGAGCTCAGAGACACACACACATTCACACCCACACCCAAGGGCGCATACAGACATACAAAGAGACCCAGATACAAAAGCAGACAGATACCCGTCCCCACACACCAACCAGCCACACCGCATCCCCACACATATGCTCGAACCCGCACACGCACACAGTCAAAAGTATGCACACACACAAACATGCACACACACGTATACTGACCCCCCCCCCCCCCACCAAGTAAACAATCAAACACACACGAGCGCACGTACACACATACACAAACACATACACGACATACATGGACACACATATTCACAGACACACACACACGCACATCACACAGACCAAGACACAAAATCAGACAGATACCCAGACACATGCACACAACCAGGCACACCCGATGCCCATACACATACATGCTCGAACACACATGGAAACTCTGGCTGTCACACAGACTCTCTCTCACACAGACACATATACGTATACACAGACAGACAGACGGACACACACAGAAGCTCTGTCTTTCACACCGTCTCCCACACACACCCTCACACAAACACGAACGCAAATAAGCGCATCTACCCTCACCTGCACACACTCATCGACACACCCTCTCACATCCCCACATCTACGCACACACAGATTCATATACCAACACTCATATGCACGGGTACACATAAACCCCCCTCATACACACACACACTCACACACGCACACTTACAACCACCCACTGACACGCACTTAACCCACACATACACAACTCTGACTCCCACACACACGGAAACATGTACCATGTACAAAGTCGCCCAGGCACCCAGCCACACGCGCACTTTGTTCTGGGGCAGATTAGAAGAATCTTCAAAATGTATTATGGAGTTCACCTGATCTATAATTATTGTTGAATAGGCTGGCTGGGCACAAGAGCCTTCTCTTGAGGTGCGATTTAACAGTCTTCCTCGACACATTAATCAAAATAAGCTTTATTATAAGAATTTAGCTAACATTTATATGAACAAACAGCAAGACATTATTTTCAATTACAAACCTAAAGACGCAATAAAGCTGCAGTAATCTATGTATAACGTTTAATGATTTACCCCTTAACTGTTCCAATTTAAACACAATATTGCATAACCCCCCAAAAAAATCATTTTTCAGGGCTTATCCCAGACTCTGCATTCTCACTTGAATAAGACTGGCTTTACCTGTAATTCGGACCTCATCCCACCAACAGGTTTAAACCCTTCCTGAAAGCAAACTTTCTCTTTAAAGTTATCAGAATAGCAGGTAGCCATATTCATTTTTTTTACTGGAACAGATATTTAAAATGAAAACAGAGAAACAGAAACAAAATACTTCTTTCTCCCTGAGTCCACTGCAGTCAAAAGTGAAAGTGAAAGTAAGAAAACCTCACAGCCACAGCTCAGCACGACCCACAAAATGACATTACTGAAGACATGTGATAAGACAAAAAACAGTTCTCAAAGGGACACTCAATTAACAACGCACACAACCCCAGAAATACCCAATCAAACACAAACAGACACAATCACATACGCATGCTCACCCCACACACAAATTTACACTGACCCACACGCACTTACAGAAACACATACAGGCCAATACACACCTTCGCACACCAACACAAACACACAAAAACACAGGGATACACAGTCACACAGGAACACACAATGGCGCGCACAACGCAGACACACACTCGCCCACACACATGCTCACAACCACTCACACACTCATAGCCACACGCACTTTGCCCCAAAGCCATATAGACCTATAAACACACATAAACACGCCCACGGATAACTAAGCACCCACGCTATTAACTCACATAAAAACACCGACACACAAATACTGACACACAGTCACAAACACTCACACAAATACACCCTCACACTAACACAAACAAACACACCCTCACGTTAGCTTTCACACGCACACAAACACCCACAGACACACGCTCTCTCACACACACTTAGACACATTTACGCAGACACAATCACACACACCCTGAGCATGCGCAGACACACACAAACACGCACTCACATAGACGCTTGAAGACACATGCGGACACCAGCAGCACTCTCTCTCTCTCTCTCTCTATATATATATATATCCTAACTCTCTCTCACACACACATGCTGACAGACAAGCAAAATACGCCCCTAGCGATTAACTAGGTGAAGGCTAAGGCATCTGCCCCCGTGCCCGCTGGAGCTCGTGCTGGTCCTAAAATGGGTTTTAGGGGGCCGGGCGACACACGCACAGGTCGGACCCCTAGACTTTTCCTGAGTACCGACCTCCAAATATGTTCGAGTTTCGGAAAGGACAAAAACATGTGAACACGATATTCGGGGGCCCTCCCACATCGCTCACAGATATCGTCTACCTCCACGACCAGCTGGCTTATCCTTGATTCAGAGACGTGAGCACTACACTACCTTCAGCTGTATCAGCCCCAGCATCACAGATGAAGTCCAGGCATTCACCCTCCGTAACATCTCACAGCACAGTCCCTCTTTTAGCACCATCGCCAGATCCTCTTCCCATTTCATATTTATCCCCATCCATGGACACCCAATCCTCCTCCAGGATCATTCCGTAAATGTCCGAGACGACTCCCTTCTCCACTCCTCCCATTTGAAATACTTTCTCCAAAAGCTAAAGTGCCGGCTCCACCAGGGACGGCGGGATCAGTTTCCTGACCAAACCCCCCTCACCTGCATATCCCTAAACTCCTCTTACTGTAAATCCATATGTGTCTGAACACTTATAGACTCGGAAATCGTCCCCCAAGAAACAAATCGTTCATTTCAGTGATTCCCTTCTCTTCCGTACTCCTAAACCTTGGTTGCAACCTCCCTGATCTGAGCAGGTGATTCCCCCTAATCAGCATATCCCCTTTCCCAGCCCTCAAATTGAAGTGTCGCTTTAACTGCCCCAAATCCTCAGTGTGGCCACGAACACCTTACCCTCCGAGTATTTCACTGGGCCATCGGGAGCGCTGCCATTGCCAACCGCCACAACACTGACACCCTGGATGAGCTCACCCTCATCCTGTTCCACGGAGCCCACCCCATGCCTATCATCAGAGCCCGTCTCCATCCTTATCCACAGAACTCACCCCATCCATGCCCACAGTGCCTGTTTCCATCCTTACCCACAGATCTCACCCCCATCCTTACCCACGTGCCCGTCTCCATCCTTACACACAGATCTCACCCCATCCTTACCAACGGTGCCCGTCTCCATCCTTACCCACAGATCTCACCCCCATCCTTACCAACGGTGCGCGTCTCCATCCTTACCCACAGAGCCCACACCCATCCCTATCTTCAGAGCCCGACTCCAATCCTATCCACAAAGCCCAGGCCCATTCTCACCCACAGAGACCGTCTCCATCCTTACCCACAGAACACCCACCCATTCTTACCCACAGAGCCCGTCTCCATTCTTATCCACGGAGCCCGTCTCAATCCATATCCACAGAGCCCGTCTCCATCCTTACCCAAAGAGCCCGTCTCAACCCTTTCCCACAGAATACAGCCCCATTCTTACCCACAGAGACCGTCTCTATCCTTACCCACAGCACACCCACCTATCCTTACCCACAGAGCCCGTCTCCATTCTTATCCACGGAGCCCGCCTCAATCCATATCCACAGAGCCCGTATCCATCCTTACCCACAGGCCCCTTCCCTTCCTGACACCATCCTCACACATTCTCAGCGTTTACCGCCCAGTAATGGTAAAGCGAGTTCGGGAGGCACAGGCGCCGCCGTGTAATGCCACCTTTCTAATTCTGGTGAGCCCCTCCCACAAAAAAAAATATGAATGAGATCAACTTATCCACGCCCTTGATGAACGATTTTGGTAGAACTGCGGGCAGCACTGGCACAGAAACAGCGGTAACACATTCACTTTGACAGCCTGTTCCCGGCCTGCCAATGGCAAAGAAAGAATGTTCCACCTTGTCAAATCAGCATTTACACTCCCCACCAAGATGGGTTACAGTTTCCTCTAACAAGTCCCGAAAGGCGTGCTTGTTAGGTGAATTGGACATTCTGAATTCTCCCTCAGTGTACCCGAGCAGGCGCCGGAATGTGGCGACAAAGGGTGTTTGTGAAACTGGAGGCCTGTGACCAGCTCAATTTCTCAACATCAGTGCTGGCTCCATTGTTATTTGTTAGTTATCCTTCTCATTTGCATGAGCATTTAGGAGGCATGGTTAGTAAGTTTGTAGATTGGTGGCATGGTGGTCATTGAGGAAGGTTATCTCAGATTGAAACTGGACATTAATCAATTGGGCCAGTGAGCCGAGGAATAGCAGATGGCGTTTTATATAGATAAATGTTAGGTGATGCATTTTGGGAGATCGAATCATGGCAGGACCTACTCAGTTAATGGTAGGGAGTTGGGAAGAGTTAGACAACAACGTGATCTACGAATGCAAATTCGTAGCTCCTTGAAAGTGGAGTCCCAGGAGGACAGAGGGGCGAAGAAGGCATTCGGCATGCTTTGTTTCATAGGTGAGAAAATTGAATACAGAAGTTGGGACATCTTGCTGAATTTGTACAAGACATTCGTAAGGCCACACTTGGAATACTGTGTACAGTTTTGTCCCCCTGTTATAGAAAGGATATTGTTAAACTAAAAAGTGTAAAGAAAAGATTTGGTGGGATGTTACCGCGACTTGATGGTTTGAATAATAAGGAGAGGCTGGGGAGACTGGGACTTTTTCCGTGGAGCATAGGAGGCTCAGGCATGAACTGATTGAGGTCTACTAAATAAGGAGGGCATAGCTAAGATAGAGAGTCAACCTGTTTTCCAAAAGGTAGGGGGTCTAAAACTATAGGGGAGAGGTTTAAGGTGAGAGCGGAGAGATACTAAATATTCCAGAGAGGCAATGTTTTAACACAGAAGATGGTGATTGTCTGGAAACAGCTGCCAGAAGCAGCAGGAGAGGCGGATACAAGTTTGTCCTTTTCCAAACATTTAGACAGTTATTTGGCTAAGGTGGGTTTAACGGGACAGGGATCAAATGCGGGCAATTGAGGCCAACGTAGTGGGTAAACTTGTGTGGCATGGGCAGGTTGGAGGGACGGGCCTGTTTCCATGGTATCAACATTCATGATTCTGACTCTATCAGCATGCCTGCTTCTTCTTTGCCAATTTGTAGATGGGACATGTAGAGCCCATTGATTCTGACCAGATGTTCCAAGAGTCGGTTGATGAGTTTGGTTTGATGTCAATTTCAATCCCATGCGTCCTGCAATGATAGTTGGGTTTTTCTCTACAGCGGAATATTTGATCTCCACCAAAATCGCTCAGCTGCCCTTCACCTGCTTTTTCGGTCTCTTGCTTCGCAACAACATCATTGTTGAACAGTTTGAGTTCACGGCAAGAAACGGAGCTCTCCGTTCTGGTCAGCTGTGTTCCTCGTTATCCATAAGGGTTCGTTCATTCCAGGTTCTGAAATTCAGTTTCGCTTTGATAATCTGACCCCAGGTAAATGAGTTACTGGTTGTTGCCAGTTTCGGATCGGAACAGACTATTTTCGGCACCTTTTTCTTCCATGTTCTCATACATGGTGAGCAGAGAGCAGGCTGGAGGGCTGCTCAGTCATGACGGTAGCAGGCGAAACGCTCTTTTGTTCTTATCTCAAGAGCTAGAAAATTGAATAAAACTCCACCACCAACGTTCCGGTCTGAAGTTCGGGTCTTGGCGATCTAACTGTCCTTTCTGATGGTCACAGAGGATTTGCTGTGTGTAGGGTTAGTGCTGGTTTGCTCTGAGTAGACGCCTGATGCAGGGTGTGCTGAATGTATGAATTTTGTGTATTTGGTGCAGTAAGGGTTAAAACTCTTGTTTCGTTCGTGTGTGTAGAACGGCTGCGTCATAGTGTCGAAAACAAAAAATTCAGATTTGCGAAACAGCTAGAATATTGGGCAACAACAGATGCAATGAAGGTTTTGTAAACGTTTGGGCTAATGGATTTTTGTTTCTATCAAGAGGTTTCCGTCTGGATTAGTTAATGAGCAACGTTCTGTTCAGTTTAGTGAGATGATGTCGGAAATGGGTGGAGCCAGAACCAGTTTACGAGGCAGTCAGGTGCTAAGGGTCAGGGTTTGTTCCTGGTTGGAAGTTGAGCTGTCAAAATTTTGTGAAAAAATAAAGACGAGATTTTGAATTAATCTGACAGTGCTCGTTCTTTAAAGAAGTCTCCAAACATCTCTCTTTCTCAAACTAAAGTTTTCAAGACAGCTCTGTACAGTCCGTATTCCTGACTACTGACAGTGGATTGGGATCTGAGATTGTTTCGTTGTTTGAGTGGGAAAAATGCCGTCCAAAATGGGACGGCACGCTAGCACAGTTGATAACAGTGTTGCTTTACAGCTCTAGGGTGCTGGTTAGATTTCCTTCTTGGGTAACTGTCTGTGCAGATTCATCCCTTTCCAGTGTTTCTGCGTGGTTTTCCTCCGGGTGCTCCGGCTTCCTCCCACAAGTCCCGATAGACGTGCTATTCGGTGAATTGGAAATTATGAATTCTCCCTCCGTGTACCCGGACAGACGCCGGTGTGTGGCGACTAGGGGTCCATCACAGTAACTTCATTGCAGTGTTGATGTAAGCCTACTTGTGACACTAATAAAGATTATTGTTCAAAGACAGGTGTGGATCATCCTGTGGAAGCATTCTCCTGTTAACCCCCGTTTGACTCTTGTTTTCTCTCTCTTACTTTCTATTGTATGTTTGCTCGTGGCTGAGACAATTGAGAAAATAGTGACCCAGATTGAGTTGCCAAAAGTGAATCTTACATTACTCCTGCAGTATAAATTTAAGGGATGAGCACAGGAAGTTTATGCTTCCATGTCAGAGGAGGTCTATAAGAGTTATGAGGCGGCAAGAAAGGTTCATGTCGATGGACACGAATTGTTTTCCGAAGTATACAGGAAAGAATTTTGGAATTTAGGGATAGAATCAGGACAGACTTAACCAGAATTTCAAAGGGATATACATAAACATTTTAATAGATAGGTACCATTTCGAGATGAAACTGCCTTTGAGGCTCTGGGAGAGGTCATTGTCTTCGAGGAGCTGAAGAATTCGTGACCTTCAATAATGAAACCCATGTTGAAGATCAGATGGTGCAATCTGCTGGCCAAACAGCAACAATGGCTGACAAGTATGCACCAATCCAGTGATTTTCAAAGTGGGGGTCGTGAACCACGGATGGGTCGGAGGATCGTGGCACATGGGTCGCCAAAAGGACACCGGAAAAGATTCTCAATGATCGCCTGACCATTTTTCCGTTTTCTCACGAGGTAAAATCTCACTGCAGTACAGTGTATGGCCACACCGCACTGATGTAGAACATGGGACCATGGACACCCTTGCCACTTTGGTCTAAAATATAGTTGGTGCCGTTTGCAGACAGTGGCCTGTAACGTTCTCTTTGGGTGGCCTTTCCATCTACTGTGTTCAGACTGTGGATCTGTATAAATTTCTTAATATCAGTGTGTCACTAACAACCCCCGTGTGTGCTTTACCATTCTCTGAGTTAGGCCTGACCTACAGTATCCATCAACCGGACTAGCCCCTATGTCCACTCACTCAATTTCTGAATTGCCTCTCCTGGGCTCGTGTCCCTCAATCTCGTTTTCTTGTATTTTGCAATGAATTTGGACTAGCTAATTATTTGTTTTTCCAATTCAGGGACAATTTCGCGTGACTAATCCACTTTTCCTGCCCATTTTAGGGTTGTGGAGGTGAAACCCAGGCAAACCAGGGGAGAATCTGCAACCTCCACACGGAGAGGGACCCGGGGCCGGAATCGAACCTAGGTCCTTAGTGGTTTGAGGCTGCAGTGCAGATCAATGCGCCACGGTGTCGCCCATTCTCCTTCAAAAACGCTTAACTTTTCATCTGCTCTACAGCCTCGATCCACCCCGTCTTCCGAGATACTCGTCTCCAAGCATCCATCTCTGCCGTGTGACTACATGGACCTCATCAGCTGAATTTGTTCATCGACAGCAAGGACTTTTGCTTCTAACTTTATCGGATCTCCAATTGTTCGCCAAAGATGGCATTAACTGTGCACAAAGCTACACTCAGATATACAGGGCCTGGCAAAATGTCGCAGGTGGATGGAATGGAATGTGCCTACACATTTTGCACATTGTTCAACTGAGCTGTGCCCAACATTGTTTTTTGAAATGTTTTCAGTATGTTGTATTTTTACATGGGAAACGGTATTGACAGGCGTCCAGTGATATGCTGTCTGGCGGCGCTTTGAATTCATCCGTTAGGGCTCCTCTTTCTGAAGTGCGAGGTTTATGTTTAATTTCCAATCCGATGTCATGTTAGGGTTTGACCGAATGTGTACGACGTTGTTAAAACTAAACAATATTGAGCCTGTTAAAATTTCCAGCGCTTGTAAGCATTTTTCCAAATGCTAATAATTGCTGTGAAGAAATTAAATAATCAAATGATCGTCAGTTGTAGCCTTGAGCAATGTGTCAGGATATTACTGTCCTCCATGGTGAAACAGCAGTGCAAATTACAATGTTTACATTTAATGATATAGAAGTGCCAACAATGAGTGCGACGTTTTGAACAGTAACTGTGCAGAATCTGTGCTGACTGTGGTGTGGGTCGCGAGAGTTGGCCATTCTATAAAAATTGGTTGCCGGAAAAAATACGTTTCAGAAACACTAGTGTAGATGCACTGACCAATCAAGTGACGCTATGATGTTTTTTGCCACACTGCTGCCAGGTTGTTGATGCCATGCTCTAGGCATTAATAATCATTTGGAAGGTCAGTTCGAGGGCTTCTGCCATCTGTTGCTGAATGGAACATCTGAAGTGGAACCTCTGGACCATAATAGATTCTAAAGATTTATCCTGTTTTATTCTCCGTGCCATTGCACACAGGAGGTGGTTTGGCAATTATGGGATGGGCAATATCTAGTCATGTAAAATACACATCCCGTGAAATATAAAATTAATGTCTGTGTCCTCATTATGGTGATGATATGAAGGGCACAGCAGAACTCCATGTCTACTCCATGGACCCCTGCTCCAGGTGTACAAGAAGCTTCACTCCGAGCCGTTCAGGAACCACAAGTATTGTTTTATCACATCGGTGGTGTCCCTGGTGGTGCCATTGCACTTGCATGCACGTGTTATTTTCACATGATTGGTTTTCAGGGGGGAGTGGGGAGGGGGAGGGATTTGCACCATGAAACGAAGGGGCACCCTTCATGGTGGCGGAGCAGTGGGTCCATGGTTAGAACTGGTGCCTCACAACAACAGGGACCAGGGTTCGATTCCGGCTGTCTGGTGAGAATATGCAATTCCCTCCCTTGTCTTCGTGGGTTTCGTCCAGGTGCTCCGTTGTCCTCTCACTATACAATGATGTGCAGGTTAGGTGGACCGGATATGCTCAATTGTCCCAGGGGGTGTTCCAATGCTGAAGTGGGGGATTTAGCACAGGTAAGAGTGCTCTTTCAGAGGGTCGGCGCAGACTAGGTTGGCCGAATGTCCTCCCACTCCCCTTTAGGGAGTCTATGATTCTGAATCTGAGAAACTATCTTCTGGGCGCCCTGAGGGTCTGACGAAGTTAGGAGTGACTGACTGTTCCTGAATGAAGGAGTGGAGACTGCTGCCAGGATACTGGACATTCGCCAACATGATGTACTACACATGGTCACACACCAACCGTACATTAATGGAGTGAGTGTTCATTCAGTTCCTCTGCCTCTCCCCATTGACACGGCGACGCGGAAGAGGCGCAGGCACCATCAGGAATTCCACTATCCACGGAATACCAAGGGATGTCTGATCCTGATTTTCCAGGCTAAGGGAGAAAACATACTTTATCAGTAAGTGTGTCCAGGACGGTGTCCCAAAGATACGGCCGTTCCGCACTCGGACGCCCAGGCTCAGCCAAAAGGTCCATTCCCTGCTGAAATCCCCGACCGAGTCGTTCAGGTCTGACGACCCTGACCTACATTAGAAACCTCGGTACAACGTACGGAAAACCATCAGGGACGCCAAAAGTTAATACCGCATCAAACTAGAATCTCAGGTCAACGGCAGTAACCCACGACGACTCTGATAAGGCCTACACGAGATGACAGGCTACAAAGCAAAGCCAGGTCGACTATCTGGGGCTGGACTATCCCTCCCCGATGGTCGAACATGTTCTGTGCCCGCTTTGAGCAGTCAGCCAATGCATCAGTGCCAGCCGCCCCAACAGCCATGGACACGCTCATACCCACTATTACAGACTCAGAGGTAAGAGCCTTCTTCTTGAAAATGATTACGTGGAAAGTAAAGGGCGCCAACGTAGTCCCTGGATGAGCACTCAATGCACGCATGGACCAGCTGGCGAGATTATTCGCAGATATCTTCAACACCTCACTCCTTCGCCCCGAGGTCATCACCTCCCTCAAGTAGACCACCATTATACCAGTACCCAAGAAGACAAGGTAGAGTGCCTGAACCACTGCCGACTGAAGGCCCTGACGTCTGTTATCATGAAGTGCTTCCAGCACTCGTCATGAGACCGCTATTGATGTGGGCATCAACCCCGAAGAAGTGGGTCACTGCAGAAAAGTCATTTCTTTTTGAGCAAAACCAAGGGGCAAATTAAGACATGTTGCTGAGACAGGCAGGGCGTGCTGAGTCTAAGAAACAATTCCAGTCACGAACAAGGAGAATAAATCTGATGAACAGAAATTCACAAGTTGAATATGAAAAAGAAATGAAATAAATGAAAGTGAGCAAACCCGTTTCAATAGAAATCGTTCTCATTGTTAACGGGCGATCAGTAAGTTCGATGCAAGGATGTCCACCATAGTTGAGGGATAACAAACATTGTGATATTATCAAGGAACAATGCAGCCTTTGAATTTGACAAGTAGAAACACCAAACTAGCGACGGATGCAAGGGAAAGCTTGAGGATTCATCGAACAACCGCAATTCTAGTGTCATTCAAAGAACAAAGAAAATTCCAGCACAGGAACAGGCCCTTCGGTCCTCCCAGCCTGCGCCGATCCAGATCCTTTATCTGAACCTGCCTTCTATTTTCCAATGATCTACATCCCTCTGTCCCCCGCCCGTTCATATATCTGTCTAGATGCACCTTAAATTATGCTATCGTGCCCGCCTCTACCACCTCCGCTGGCAAAGCGTTCCAGGCACCCACCACCCTCTGCATAACAAACGTTCAATGCACATCTCCCTTAAATTTTCCCGCTTCACATTGAAATCGTGACCCCTTGTAATTGACACCCCCACTCTTGTAAAAAGCTTGTTGCTATCCACCCTGTACATAACTCTCATACTTTTGTGGACCTCAATCAGAATTCCCCCCACCCCCCACCCCCCCCCCCCCCCCCCCGCAACCTCCGTCTTTCCAACGAAAACATTCCAATTCTACTCAACCTTTCGTCATAGCAAACACCCTGCATATCAGGCAACATCCTGGTGAACCTCCTCTGCACCCTCTCTAAAGCTTATCATAGAATTTACAGTGCAGAATGAGGCCATTCGGCCCATCGAGTCTGCACCGGCTCCTGGAAAGAGCACCCTACCCAAGGTCAACACCTCCACACTATCCCTATAACCCAGTAACCCCACCCAACACGAAGGGCAATTTTGAACACTAAGGGCAATTTATCATGGCCAATCCACCTAACCTGCACATCGTTGGACTGTGGGAGGAAACCGGGGCATCCGGAGAAAACCCACGCACACACGGGGAGGATGTGCAGACTCCACACAGACATTTGACCCAAGCCGGAATCGAACCTGGGACCCTGGAGCTGTGAAGCAAATGTGCTATTCACAATGCTACCGTGCTGCCCTACCTCTCCGTACCCCACCTCTTCATTCACCCGAGGAAGGAGCACTGCTCCGAAAGCTAGTGATTCGAAACAAACCTGTTGGACTTTAACCTGGTGTTGTTAAACTGTTTACCAAATTCCCGGCTGAGCACTGAAATGTCATAATATTCAAGACAAGTGTCAAGAGCTGGGACTCGTGGGACTAGTTTGGGTGAGATGATGTTTTTCTTTTTTCCCTGCAGGCTTGTTTGGTCCAAGGGCCTTTTCTGTACTGTCCGATTCTTTGAAGGCCATCCCGCCCTTTCCAGAATGAAGCAAATAATCGTGACCGAAAGGAATCATGTCAAATCAGACCAACTTGGAAGTCACACGTGCTTGCCATCCGTCCATTGATTCTGTCTACACGTCGCACTGCCTCAGGACGGCAGACAGCATTGGCAAAGACCCCTCCAGACCCTTCCATCAGGCAGCAGATACAGAAGTCTGAAGACTCACACATCCAGACATAGGAACAGACCGTTCCCTCGAGATAATCTCGTCCACTCCTCCACCATACCCAGTACCTCTCCCAGCACCCATGGCACCATCCCATGCAATCGCTGAAGGTGTGACACCTGCCCCTTTCCCTCTTCCATGCTGAACATCCCAGGCCCAAAACACTCATTCCAGGTTAAGCAGCGTTTCACTTGCACCTCTTCTAATCTGGTCTATCGCATTCGCTGCTCCCAATATGGTCCTCCCTATATCGGAGAGGCCAAACGCAGACTGTGTGAAAGCTTTGCTGAACACCTTCGGTCTGTGCGCATTCAGGACCTGGATCTTCTCGTTGCTTGCTATTTTAACACAAGACCCTACGCCCATGATCACATGTCTGTCCTCAGCCTGATACAATGTTTCAGTGAAGCGCGGCGCAAGCTCGAGGAACAACATTGCATCTTCCAGTTAGGCACGCTATAATCTTCCGGTCTCAACATCGATTTCACCAACTTCAGATGATTAGCTCTACCCCACCTAGACCCATTTGTTTTCATCCCATTTATTTCAACTGTCTCTTACCATTTCTTTCTTTCTTGTCTTTCTTAGTACATACTTAACCCCATCCCCAATCTTATCCACATTTCCTTACCCCTTCTCCCCTTTGCATCTCCCTTCCCTTCCCCCCACATCTCCATCTGTCACAGTTTAACCTCTGATGCTACTTTATCTCCTGTTTGGCCTCTCACATCTTTTGTTCTTTCTGGGGACTGCCATTAACACTCTTTTCCCTTGGTTTCTGTGGCTATTGCACGCCGTTTCCCTGGGTTTCTGTGGCTGTTAGCACCCCGTTTCCCTGGGTTTCTGTGGCTATTAGCACCCCGTTTCTCTGGGTTTCTGTCCCTGTTAGCACCCCGTTTCCCTGGGTTTCTGTGGGTATTGCACATCTTTTCCCTGGGTTTCTGTGGCTGTTAGCACCCCGTTTCTCTGGGTTTCTGTGGCTGTTAGCACCCCGTTTCCCTGGGTTTCTGTCGCTGTTAGCACCCCGTTTCCCTGGGTTTCTGTCGCTGTTAGCACCCCGTTTCACTGGGTTTCTGTGGCTATTAGCACCCCGTTTCCCTGGGTTTCTGTGACTGTTAGCACCCTGTTTCCCTGGGTTTCTGTGGTTGTTAGCACCCTGTTTCCCTGGCTTTCTGTGGCTGTTAGCACCCCGTTTCCCTGGGTTTCTGTCGCTGTTAGCACCCCGTTTCCCTGGGTTTCTGTGGCTGTTAGCACCCTTTTTCCCTGGGTTTCTGTGGCTGTTAGCACTCTGTTTCCCTGGGTTTCTGTGGCTGTTAGCACCCTGTTTCCCTGGGTTTCTGTGGCTTTTAGCACCCTGTTTCCCTGGGTTTCTGTGACTGTTAGCACCGCGTTTCCCGGGGTTTCTGTCGCTGTTAGCACCCCGTTTCCCTGGATTTCTGTGGCTGTTAGCACCCCGTTTCCCTGGGTTTCTGTGGCTATTAGCACCCCGTTTCCCTGGTTTTCTGTGGCCATTAGCACCCCTTTTCCCTGGGTTTCTGTGGCTATTAGCACCCCGTTTCCCTGGGTTTCTGTCGCTGTTAGCACCCTGTTTCCCTGGGTTTCTGTGGCTGTTAGCGCCCCGTTTCCCTGGATTTCTGTGGCTGTTAGCACCCCGTTTCCCTGGGTTTCTGTGGCTGTTAGCACCCCGTTTCCCTGGGTTTCTGTGGCTATGACTCATCTTTCATTCTCACTCCGCGGTATAAATATTTCCCACGGCCTCTGACTGTTAGCGTTGACAAAGAGTCATTGGACTCAAAACGGTAACTCTTTTCTCTCCCTGCAGATGCTGCCAGACCTGCTAAGATTCTCCAGCGTTTTCTCTTTCGTTTCAGATTCCAGCATCCGCAGTAATTTGCTTTTAAACAGTTTATTCCCCACAGCTACTCGGCTGCTGAACGACTCTCCCATGGACAGACATGTTCCCTGTAAGAACGCTATTGATGACGCACTATACTGCTTTGCTCATGTACTGCATGTTTGGTCCATGTTCCGAACTGGAACCAATCACTAGTTGTTAACGTACCATTTGACTCTGTCGATTATTCTTTTGCCTACTATGTACGTACTGTGTACATTCCCTTGGCTGCACAAAACATACTTTTCACTGTTCTCCGGTTCATGTGACGATAAATATCAATCAAAGCTTCGATCATGCCTTATCAGAAAAGATGGGTTACGTGGTGAGACCAGAATCTGACTCTGCGCTTCCCCGGTGGTAATTCCACCCCCACCAATACAGCCGCTATAGCAGGAGTTAAACAGGGAACACTCTGTTCAAACAAAGGTGGGAATGTTGGTCATAAGCTACATTTGGTGACGCAGCATTGATAAGGACATTGACGTTTTCTGCCAGGCACAGCAAACGTCTCCACCCAGGACGGACCGTTCGTTGACAAGGTTAATTTTGATTTCGCTGGTGCGTTCTTCGGCAGAATGTTCCTGCACCGAGTGACCGCCCAGTCCAAGTGGTGGGATGATTAGGGCATCGGGACAGTATCCTCAGCAGCCACCGTAGACACTCTACATTGAATGGCTGTGATCCAAGGACACCCTGGGCATTAGTGTCCTACAATGGCGCTGCATTCACCAAGGGATATTTTCAACGCTGTGTCAAACCAAATGACATCCACTACATCCAAACAGCTCCGTATCGCCCGGCCTTGGGCGGGTTAGCAGCGGTCAGCTCAGCCATTCAGTTCGCAGTGAAGAAGCAACCAAACAGACAATTGCGCATTAAATTGGTAAATGTCCTTCTCTCGGAGAACGCTCCACGTCACGCCCCCCTCCCCCCGCCCCTGCCCCCCGCTCTTCCCACTACTCGACTCACGCCCGCAGAGTTATTAATTGGTCGGCACGAGCAGACTCGATTAACCCTCGTTTTCCCCAATCATGCAATAAGGCGAAAGGTGCATTGGGCTCCCAATACTTGCAGCGTGACTCGGCAAAGGGAGACATGTTATTTAAACTCGGTGACCTGGTCTGAGAAATAAACTGCTTCAGACCCACTGTGGTTACCCGGCAGAATTGTGGTCAAATCTGTCCCAGTCTTGTACATGATGGATTTGCAAGGCGGGCAAGTGAAGAAGTATGCTGACCCTGTAAGGTGCTGATCGGACACACGCCCACTGTCATAACAGTTGGAGCCATCAGGCATCACCACTGACCCTGTGGCGGAGCTGACCGTAAGTCATGGAGAGTTCGGTAGAGAACCCGCCGGTGACCTCTGAGGGAGCTGGAAAGGGTGCGCCTCCGAAGTAGTGCTCGAATCCTGAAGGTAACCTCCTCCTGCTCACAACGACAATATCTCACTGGTGGAGGAGCAGAATTAGGGACTGAGGCGCTGCACCGTGTTTCAGAAGCAGCTGACAGATTAACTCTATCAAGGACAGTTCTGGACGTTCACACTGTCAGCTCTCAGCCTTTTCTCCTACATAGTTGGCTGGAAATGTTGTCTCAATGTTACTGAGGGACGTTAGGGCGAGGAGTGCGACAGCGTTTTGAAGGGGTGATACCTTGTGGTCCACGTCATCAGGTTGGACCGATCCTGGATGAAAGCTCGAACTCCGGTGAATGGGGAAAGAGTGAGGAGGGGGAGGCGGCTGGGGGCAGGGGCCCGAGCTGAGCGGTTTCGGGTGTCGAGAGAAAATAGCTGTTCCACTTAACCCTGTCCTTGTTCTCAATAAATCAGTTACGTTATACAAAAGACTCCGAGTGCTCCCTCAAACTACTACACTTTAATCGTTACCATTCCTGAAACGAGGTTATTCATGCCAGGTGCAGAGAAGGTCAATAAAATGATGACTTTAACGGCCATTGATAACATTATACACACACTGGTGTGAGGCTTCAGGTCATGTTTAATGAGGTGACACATTTCAGTGATCACCTCCATGTTGAATCAGAGTCCGATCGCAGTCGGCTCCTGGGTTAGCTGTAGGTTGGCAAATCGTTCTTGTAAACCCTGAACAGACACCCTACTCATCTCCCCTTACAGGGCTTCTACTCTCTGCAGCACCTGCTCCATATGATGGCCAAGCTGTAGGTCCAGATACACTGTATCTACAATCCTCACAGCTCGTCCCGAGATGGATCACAGAACCGTTTGTTCTCCCTGAATGTATCCGGCAGCTCACAACACAACATCCAGAAACCCATCGGCAGAACTTCCACTAACTTTCCAATAAGAGAACTGGACAAGAAATACAAATTGATTAATGTTCACATTCATTGGAAATGGAGAAGGGGGTGAGATAAATTTGCGGTGAGACTGAATTTCAATCACAGAATGGGAGATATTGATATTCAGATGCTGCCAGACTGGGAACCAATGTAGATCAGAGAGCACCGGGATGATAGGTGACTGGCATTGGCTGAGAATTAGGATATGGGCAACAGAGTTGCGGATGATCTGTGCTCCATGAAGGTTTGTAACATAACTTGTGTGACTAGAATATCATGGGAATTATCAAGTCTGTTTAAACAATGACACATTATAGTTTATTCTGCATCTCAGGTGAGGCAGGGTGTCGATGGCATGTGGGCAGGATTGTAAGTGTTGAGCACACATTTGAATAAAGTATTACAGTGTCAAAGGGAGCGTGGATTGTGAATAACCTCCATATCAACCAGATCGCGGAGTAGAGACACTGGATACCGACTGAAATAAGTGACTGGGACTGAAGCATACTGATTGAATCTTTCCAAGATGTAAATTATGAGAGAAATATTGCACTTTCAGTAGATTATACAGTGAATAACTGGACAATGAGACTTACCAGTTACACCAACAATAGCCAGGATAGGATAGTAACCCACTTGAATAATCATAAGTGCGCCTTTGATCCGCCATGGTATATAACCAGACGAAATATAGTAAAATCCCTCGTATAAACTCCTGTCCATTTTTGTAATGTTCCGATCGATCGTACTCAGATTCTGATCCATTGTTGTTACATTCCGAGCGATTGTTCTGAGATTCTGATCCAATGTTAGAATGTTCCGATCGATTTCTTAGATTTTGATTCCTTCTCTGGGTCTCTGCTAGTGTTCGAGTTGATGCTCCCGCTCTCATAGTATGGGGTAACACATCGAAATGAATTCCTTATTAATAGAAGAGGATAATTCTCCAGCGACCCAATTATGATTCAAGGAGACTGATATTAATTGCAGTCACTAAACAAACAGGTTTTGTTAACCCCTTTCAATCCAAAACTTTTTAAATCACAATTAAGTCAAAAAGGGAGCATTTCTCCAGGCTAGGAGTCTGGGAACACACGAAGCAAGTGTGCAATACAAGGAAAGTAGAAATAAAATGAAGCATTGAGTCACGAGGGCTAAAGTCTTTGGCCAGCAGGAGTAAGGAAAATCCCAAGGCTTTTGATACATATATAAAGAGCAAGAGGGTAGCCAGAGAGAGGTTTGCGTCACGCAAGGACAGGGGTGGGAATCTGCGTGGAGTCAGAGGTATTAAATGAGTTCTTTGTGTCAGTGTTCACCAAGGATAAGGGCTTGATGGATGATGAGTCTGGGGAAGGGTGTGCAGATGGTGGCTGTTATGTCGAGGTCAAACAGGAGCAGGTATTGAGTTTTGAAAAGCATTCAGCTAGACACGTTCATGGGACCTGATGGGAAGTCGCCTGAGAGAGGCAATGCAGGGAATTGCGGGGCCTTGAGAGGAATGTTTATATCCTCACGGGCTACAGGGCAGGTCGTAGAGGATTGGAAAATGGCCAATGTTGTTCCTTTGTTTCAGAAGGGTAACAAGGATACACCAGGTAATTACCGGCTGGTGAGCCTGATGTCAGTGCTAAGGAAATTATCGGAGAGGATTGTTCGAGACAGAATTTACACAATTTGGAAATAAGTGGAACGTTTTAGCGAGAAGCAACATGGGTTTATGACGTGGAGTTCGTGTCTCACTAACTTGATCGTGTTTATCGAGGAAATGACGAAGATGATTGATGAGGGTAGGGCATTAGATGGACTTCAGTAAGGTCTTTGACAAGGTCCCTCATAGCAGACTGGTATAGAGGATGAAGTCGCACGGGGTCAGAGGTGTGCTGGCAAGATTAATACAGAACTGGAACAGCAGCACGGTGGCACAGTGGTTGGCGTTGCTGCCTCAAGGCGCCAATTTCCCAGGTTCGATCCCGGCTCTGGGTCATTGTCCGTGTGGAGTTTGCACATTCTCCCCGTGTTTGCATGGGTTTCGCCCCCACCACGCAAAGACGTGCAGGATAGATGAATTGGCCACGCTAAATTGCCCAGTAAGAGGAAAGAAATGAATTGGGTACTCTAAAAAAAACAACGTTTAAATAAAAAATAAATGGCTCGGTCGTAGAAGACACGTCTACGCAGTGGAAGCAGCAGGGAGCAGTGGAAACGTGCGTTTCTTAATGGAGCCCTGTGAATATTGTCGTTCGAACGGAATAAGTGCTGGGACCATTACTGTTTGTAGTATCTGGAAATGATTTGGAGGAAAATGCAACTGGTTTGATTAGTAAATTTGCGGATAACACAAGGTTTCGACGAATTGTGGATAGTGATGAGGACGGTCAGAGGATACAACAGGATATAGAACGGTAGGAGACTTGGGCGTTGAGATGGCAGCTGGAGTTTAATACGGACAAATGCGAGGTAATTAATTTTGTAAAGTGCAGTACAGGTGGAAAATATGCAGTAATTGGCAGAACCCTGAAGAGTATTAATAGGGAAAGGGATCTGGGTGTCCAGCTACATACGTCACTGAAGGTGACAACGCAGCTGGGGAAGATCGTCAACAAGACATAATGCATGCTTGCCTTGTTCGGCCGGGGCATTGAGTTTAGAAATTGGCAAATGAGTTACGTGGCACTTGGAATATAGTGTCATATTCTGGTCGCCACACTATCAGAAGGATGTGGAGACTTTGGACAGGGAGCAGACACGATTTACCACGATGCTGCCTTGTCTGTCGGTCATTAGGTATGAGAAGAGGTTGGAGAAACGTGGTTTGTTCTCACTGGATCGAGGGAGATTGTGGGCGACCTGATAGAATTCTACAAGATTGTGGGGGGCATGGACAGAGTGGATAGTCAGAAGTTTTTTTTTACCACAGTTGATGAAACAATTACTGGGGAGCATAGGTTTAACGTGCAGGGGGAATGGTTTAAAGACGATTACGAGGCGAGTTTGTTACACAGAGGGTGGTTCGTACATGGAACTCACTGCCTGGGGAGGAAGTGGAACGATATACGATAGCACCTTTTAAGGGACATCTTGACAAATACATGAATATGATGGGAATAGAATGATATGGCACCAAGAAGGGTAAGTGGCTTTTGTTCAGAAGGGCAGCACGGCCGGTGCAGGACTGAAGGGCAGAAGTATTGTTCCTGTGCTGTAATTGGCTTTGTTCTTTGAAGTTGAAGGTAAACACGGTCTGGATTGTAAGTATGTGAGTAACTGAGATGGAAAGCTGCAAATAGCGGGAACACTGACCGCAATATTAAATCCTCCTGTGATAGGTGCGTCGTTTCAGGGGACTGGACGATTATCTTTGGACTGTGGGAGGAAACCGGAGCACCCGGAGGAAACCCACGCACACACGGACGATTATCATTGTGAAGACGCTCCTTAAACGTCACTCTCATATTTGTTTCCACCACCTCTTTTGGCTGCGAGTGCCGGGCACCATCATTTATAAAGGGAGAAATAGAGCTTTCCAGGCACCATCATTTACAAAGGGAGAAATAGAAAGACAAATCGGTTTGTGTTGGATGCACTCGATGTGTTCTCACTGGAACGATGGAGGGAGGGGGCGAACTGATTGAAGTCCAGAAAATTGTGAGGGAAATGAACAGTGGGTAGTCGCTTTTTTCGAGGGTGGAAGAGTCAGTTACTCGGGGACATAGGTTTTAGGTGCGAGGGGTACAGTTTGGAGCAGATGTGCAAGGCAGGATTTTTACACAGTGGGTAATGGGAGCCTGGAACTCGCTACCAGAGGAGGAGGTGAACGCAGCTACGACATTTACTTTTTAGGGGCGTATCGACTCCTTCATAAATAGGATTGGAGCAGAGTGAAAGGTACTCCGGAAATGTAAAAGGATTTAGCTTAGACGGTGCCATGGTCGGCGGAGGCCTGGAGGGTTAAAGGGCTGTTCCTGAACAATACTTGTCTTTGTTCTTTGACAAGGCAGTCAGTACAATCTTAGCCGTGGGAAAAAGTCTACAGGTCAGAATGGAGGACAGGAATATCGCTTCTCAGTGAGGCAATGGTGTTTATGAGTGACCAGAAGCTCGGCTATTGTTCAGGAAAATCGCATTTAATGCCCTTAATCTAGTTTCTTTTCACAGAAATTGAAGGGTTGATAAGGATACCGATCTTCATTCATGCACTTGTAGTATCTTGATAGACCAGTGGCCTCTCGATGGATTAATGTATAACTTGCATTTAAAGTAAGCAGTATGGAAAGCGAATAAGATAAAAAGCCTCCAAACTCCAGACTGGCGAGGAACCGCGCGCCGCCCTCAGGTTTCACAGGCTCAGACCCATTGTCTAATTGAATCACATTATGCCCCATGATTCTTGCTTCTTTACGGGGAAGGCTACCATAGCCCTCCCCGATAGTCCCTGATTAACATTCTCAAAGAACAAATACACTACTTACAAAAATGTACAACACACATCTTTCAAAGCAGTCCCTTATGGCAGCGTCTTTCAATCTCAGAGTTACGACCTTGGTCAGTCGCGGCAATCCCGACCGCGGGTGAAGCGTCCACCGGCTTCCCGCGATGATCTTTTCAGAATTCCGGCCGAGACAGATCGTTCAATACAAACGATGGAGTTTTCCCGCCAGAAGCGGTGGCAGAGGACTAGTCACGAGCGCGGCACGTACACTGAAGTCACGCGCCATCTGCATCCCTGATTTGGCCGCAAGGTCATGAAGGAGAGATTCCTCCATTTGCAACTGTCAGCAATCCAGCAACAGGACTGTGTGAAGAATATAACATGTCTCATTGTGTAATAAGGAAGAGAGGGCCAGCGTCACAAATAGGCCAAGATCTCACAATTGAATCGTTTGGAGCGAGCTTTACAGGAGAGTCCAGGACAAAGCAGCCCTGGTGTGAGCTGTATCCAGGACTCCAGGACTTCTGAGTAATACCCAACAAAGAAAATAACGGAAATCGAGGACAAAGAAGACTAAAAATAATTCAATGATGTGTGTTGTCTTAATTTTGCCAATGAGAACCAGGATGTTAATACATATGTGTTATATGGAAGGAGGTACTGTTAATACAAAGTTTAAAACCCTCAAAATCTCAAACATGGCGATTTCGCGGACAAACCTCTTTGGTTCAAAGGATGCAACGAGAATTTAAATCGTCAGCTAAAGTCCTCAGCAGAAATGTTACATCGAATGACAAACAAAGCAAATGAGGTTCTGAGGATGAAGCAGGTTCACCGGTTGCATTAAATATAAGAAATAACGGTGGGCCACGGAGGTCGGCAAGGGTGGGTCGCGAAAATCAGCTGGCCTGGATTGTGAAGGTCAACCAGCATTGCTCGTGAAGGCATGTTTCCCGAAGTTTAGCCATTTGGTAAAAGTGGGTCTCGGGAAAAAAGTTTGAATAACACAACCTCACAGCGTCAACCTGTCAGGGGACTTATAGATCCTTTGAAAGCGACACAATTGCATCGGTATTCACCAAGGAGAGGGACATGACGGATGTTGAGGTTCGAGGTGGATGTTTAAATACTCTAGGTCAAGTCGGCATAAGGAAGAGGGAATATTTGGGTATTCTAAAAGGCATTAAGGTGGACAAGTCCCAAGGTGCGGATGGGATCTATCCCAGGTTACTGAGGGAAGCGAGGGACGAAATGGCTGGGGCCTTAACATATATCGCTGCAGCATCCTTGAGCACGGGAGAGGTCCCGGAGGACTGGAGAATTGCTAAGTTGTCCCTTTGTTTAAGAAGGGCGGCAGGGATAATCCAGGGAATTATAGACCTGTGAGCTTGACGGCAGTGGTAGGCAAACTGTTGGAGATGATACTGAGGGATAGGATCTATTCACATTTGGAAGAAAATAGACTTATCAGTAATAGGCAGCATGATTTTGTGCCCGGAAGATCATGTCTTACAAACTTAACAGAATTCTTTGAGGAAGTGACAAAGTTAATTGATGAGGGAAGGGCTGTAGATGTCATATACATGGACTTTAGTAAGGCGGTTGATAAAGTTTCACATGGCAGGTTGATGGAAAAAGTGAAGTCGTATGGGGTTCAGGGTGTACTAGCTAGATGGATAAAGAACTGGCTGGGCAACAAGAGACAGAGAGTAGTGGTGAAAGGGAGTGTCTCAAAGTGGAGAAATGTGACTAGTGGTGTTCCACAGGGATCGTGCTCCGACCACTGTTGTTTGTGATATACATAAATGATCTGGACGAAGGTAGAGGTGGTCTGATTTGCCAGTGTGCAGGTGATACTAAGATTGGTGGAGTTGCAGATAGCGAGGGGGACTGTCAGAGAATACAGTAAAATATAGATAGATTGGAGAGTTGGGCAGAGAAATGGCAGATGGAGTTCAATCCAGGCAAATGCGAGGTGATGCATTTTGGAAGATCTAATTCAAGAACGGACTATACGGTCAATGGAAGAGTCCTGTGGAAAATTGATGTACAGAGAGATCTCGGAGTTCAGGTCCATTGTACCCTGAAGGTGGCAACGCAGGTCGATAGAGTGGGCAAGAAGGCATGCAACATGCTTGCCTTCATCGGACGTGGTATTGGGTACAAGAGTCGGCAGGTCATGTTACAGTTGTATAGGACTTTGGTTTGGAATACTGCGTGCATTTCTGGTCGCCACATTACCAGAAGGATGTGGATGCTTTCGAGAGGGTGCAGAGGAGGTTCACTAGGATGTTGCCTGGTATGGAGGGTGCTAGCTATGAAGAAATGTTGAGTAGGATTGTTTTCGTTCGAAAGACGGAGGTTGAGGGGGGGGGGGACCTGTTTGAGGTCTACAAAATTATGTGAGGTATGGACAGGGTGGATCGCAACAAGCTTTTTCCAAGAGTGGGAGTGTCAATTACAAGGGGTCACGATTTCAAGGTGAGAGGGAGAAAGTTTAAGGGAGATGTGCGTGGACAGTTTTTTACGCAGAGGGTGGTGGGTGCCTGGAACGCTTTGCCAGCGGAAATGGTAGAGGCGGGCACAATAACATCATTTAAGATGCATCTAGACAGATACATGAACAGGCGGGGAACAGAGGGAAGTAGTTCCTTGGAAAATAGGCGACATGTTTAGATAAAGGATCTGGATCGGCGCAGGCTGGGAGGGCCAAAGGGCCTATCCCTGTGCTGTAATTTTCTTTGTTCTTTGTTCAATTTACTTTCGAGAGCATCAGCAGTGAAGCTGACTGGCATTTGGCCCTCAACGGGCTGATACTTAATTGGCGATGATGAAACTATTCTGGGATATTACCAGCACCCCAGAAACAATCCTGACTTGGTCCTTGGGGAAGTTTGCAGCAGTATTACTTTCATTCGCATCCATATTACTGACAGGTCTTGTCAGTAATACCTGTGAAAACAGACCCTTTTTCTGGGACAAGACCTCAGATGGCCCACGGCTGGAGAAAGTCTGCACAATTTACCCACCATTGCTGGTGAAGTTGTGGACATCATTTATTGTATTTCCAGTCACTTGGACTGTGCATTTCGAATAAACAAGAACATGGTGCCATAAATGGGCCACCAATGTCGACGTGCATTCTCACCCAGTGGCAACCTGGCGACGCCCAAGGGTGTGTTAGGGGCGCAGACAGCAAGTGTTGCGAGATTTATCGCCGGTCGCACTGCTTGAGCAGATTCTTCAGGTTGATGTCCATCCTGGGTCATCACGCGTAGCTGCGTACCAGCATCATCAAATTTGTCATGCCAGAATTGGCGGAGTGTTGCTCCTGTAACAATAGTTTATTTGCGGGAGTGGGAATGACCACCCAAGCTCCCCACAATAACACGGTGAGTTCACAACTTAACTCATCTGCTCTTAACTGGAAGGGTCGCAGTAATTCAAATATATTATCACACTGCCAGCCATGAAGGACCATGTCCTTGACTCGAGATAACAATGGGTCCCTTTGTGTCCATTGTTTGACCAGCGTCATTGACACCTGTGGGACCGTTGCAGGCTATGGCACACTTGGCGAGTGTGCGGTCATTCAGGACTCGAAACGTTAGTTCTTTTCTCTCCATACTGACTGACCTGCTGAGATTTTCCAGCATTTTCACGTTTGGTTTCAGATGCCAGACTCTGCAGTAACTTGCTTTTATCCAGCCTATCAGGCCCTGGAGTCCCAACAGAAGTGACAACCAATTAATCCTGTAAAGCTTCGGAGCTATTTGGCCCTTGACTGCTCAAAGGACTTACAGGCACCAGCTTTATAATTAAAACACATCAGATGTGTATTTATAATATAAATAGAGACGTTATGTATTGATTATACTGGAATAAAAGTCTGCGAATCTACTACCATCACCTTTCAGCGTTCCACCCTATATGGAAACATACACTACATGCACAGGTAGAGAGAGTCGGAGTGGGGAACTAAAAGTGGATTAATGTGAAATGGATGATCTGCGTCCTTGCTTCGATTGCTTATGTTGCTTTTTTCAACTCACTGCCCTTCCAAGGTTATTTTTTTTAAATGGCCCTACCTTCAGCTGTTCCTGAACTGAAAACTCTTGTCATTCAATCTGAGCGTAGAGAGAGAAAGATCTTTAATTTCAACTCTGAGAAATTACAGGCGACAGACAGAGCTAAGCGATTCTGCATTGAACGCATCAGATCTAAGATCTGTAGTTCTGCAACATCCAGCCGTGAATGGTGGTGGTCAATTCAACAACTCACTGGAGGAGGAGGTTCTACAAATATTCTCATCCTCAATTATGATGGTGCCCAGCAATTTTGTGCAAAAGATAAACTGAGTAATTCGTAAAAATCTTCAGACGGATGTGCCGAGAGAATGATCTATCTCGATCTCCTCCAGAGGTCCCCAGCGCCGCAGATGACAGTCTTCAGCCAATACGACTCACTCCACGTGATATCAAGAAAATGCTGAAGGCACTGGATACTACAAATGCGATGGGTACTGACTACATCCCCTTAATAGTACTGAAAACTTAGAACGTAGATCATAGAACAGTGCAGCACATTACAGGCCCTTCAGCCCACGATGTTGTGCCGACCAGTTGTCCTAAACTAAGATCAACCTAACGTACACCCCTTCAATTTACTGATGTCCATGTGCCTGTCTAAGAGTCGCTTAAATGTCCCTAATCACTCTGACTCCACCACCTCTGCGGCAGTGTATTCCACACACCTGTACACGTCTGACTAAAGAACATACCACTGACATCTCCCCTGTACCTTCCTCTAATGACCGTAAAATTATGTCCCCTCCTGACAGCCATTTCCACCCTGGGGGAAAGTCTCTGGCTATCCACTCTCTCCATGCCTCTCATCACTTTGTACACCTCTATCAATTCACCGCTCTGCCTTCTTCGCTCCAGTGAAAAAAGCCCTAGCTCCCTCAACCTTTCTTCATATGACATGGCCCCTCGTCCAGGCAGCATCCTGGTAAATCTCCTCTGTACCCTCTCCAAAGCATCCACATCCTTCCAATAATGAGGCTGCCAGAACTGGACACAATATTCCAAGTTGGTCTAACTAGAGTTTTATAAAGCTGCAGCAAAACCTCGAAGCTCTTAAACTCAATCCCCCTGTTAATGAAAGTCAACACACCATATACCTTCTTAACAACCCTATCAACCTGGGTGGCAACGTTGAGGGATCTATGTCCGTGAACCCCAAGATCCCTCTGTTCATCCACGCTTCCAAGAATCCTGCATGTAACCCTGTATTCAGCATTCAAATTCGACCTTCCAAACTAAATGACTTCACATTTAGCAAGGTTGAACTCCATCTGCCACTTTTTAGCGCAGCTCTGCATTATGCCAATGTCCTGTTGTAACCTGCAACAACCTTCAACAGCATCTACAACTCCCCCAACATTTGTGTCATCGGCAAACTTACTAACCCACTCTTCCACTTCATCAGCCAAGTCATTTAAAAGAGCAGAGCTGAGGTCCCAGAACAGATCCTTGCGGTGAACCACTGGTCACCGACCTCCAGGCGGAATACTTTCCATCCACTACCACTCGCTGTCTTCTTGCGGCCAGCCAATTCTGTATCCAGACAGCCAAATTTTCCTGTATCCCACGCTACCTAACTTTCTGAATGAGCCTACCATGGGAACCTTATCAAATGCCTTTCTGAAATCCATGTACACCACGTCCACTGCCTCACCTTCATCAATGTGTCTCGTTTCATCCTGAAAGAATTCAATGAGGCTTGTGAGGCATGACCTGCCCCTCACAAAGCCATGCTGACTATCTTTAATCAAACTATGTTTTTCGAAATAATCTTAATCCTATCTGTCAGAATCCTTTCCAAAAAAACTGCTCAGCAAAGACGAAAGACTGATTTGTCTGTAATTCCCAGGGATTTCCCTATTCCCTTTTCTTGAATAGGGGAACACCATTCGTCTCCCTCCAATAATCAGTTATTTGTCCAGTGGAGAGTGAGCACGTAAAGACCATCGCCAATGGCGCAGCAATCTCCTCCGACGCTTCCTGTAGTAACCTTGGGTCTATCCCGTCAGAGCCAGGGGACTTATCTATCCTGATGCTTTTCAGCATTTCCAGCACTTCCTCCTTCTTAATATGAAACTCTTCGAGTCTATTAACCTGGCTCACTGTTATCATGGGCAACAAGGTCCCTCTCTCTAGTGATATCTGAAGCAAAATATTCATTTAGGCCCTCCTCATCTTTTCAGACTCTAGGCACAAGTTCCCTCCACTATCCCTGATCGGCCCTCCTCTCACTCTGACCATCCTCGTATTTCTCATATAAGTGTAGAACGCTTTGGGGTTTTCCCTAATCCTTTCCTCCAGGGCTTTTTCATGCCCCCTTCTAGCTATCCTCAGTCCATTTATGGGTTCCTTCCTGACTACCCGGTAACCCTCTGGAGCCGAGTCAGATCCTTGCTTCCTCAACCTTACATAAGCTTCCTTCATCCTCGACTAAAACCTCCACTTCTCTTGTCATCCAAGGCTCCTTCACCGTACCTTTCCGTCCACGTCTCAGTTAAACAAAACTATTGAGCACTCGCAGCAAGTGCTCCTTAAACAATCCCAACATTACTGTTGTGCAATTCCCCAAGAACAATTGTTCCCACTTTATGCCCCTTAGCTGCTGTCTAATAGCAGTATAATTTCCCCTCCCCCAATTAAATACCTTCCCATAATGTGTGTTCCTATCCCTCTCCATGGCTATGGTCAAGGTCAAGGAGCTGTGGTCACTGTCACCGAAATGTTCTCCCACCGAGACATCTGACACCTGACCATGGTTCATTGCCGAGCAACAAGACCAATATTATCTCCCCCCTAGTCGGCCTATATACATATTGAGTCAGGAATCCTTCCTGTACACACCTGATAAAATCTGCTCCATCCAAACCATTTGCACTAAGGAGGTACCAGTCAATATTAGGAAAGTTCAAGTCACTCATGTGAACAACTCTGTTACTTCTGCACTTTGCCAAGACCTGCCGCCCAATCTGTTCCTCCATCTCTCTGCTGCTATTGGGAGGTCTATAGAAAACTCCCAATAAAGTGACTGCTCCTTTCTTGTTTTTGACATCCACCCATACTGACTCAGTAGTCAAACCCTCCTGAACTACATCCTTTTCTGCAGCTATGGTGCCCTCCCTAATGAACAGTATCACTCCCCCTCCTCTTTTATCGTTCTCCCTATTCTTCTGAAAACATTTGAACTCCGGAACATCTAACAATCATGCCCGTCCCTGTAAAATCCATGTCTCCATAATGGCCACAACATCGTAGTTCCAAGTACTGATGCACGGTCTAAATTCATCTCCCTTATTCATGACACTCCTTGCATTGAAACAGACTTTAACCCATTCCACTGAGTATAACTTTGCTCTATGGACTGGTTGCTGGCTTTTGCTGCATCGAATCCACTGAAGCTGACCGCTAGAATATTCCTGTGAGAAAATGGAAATTGATCCTTTAGCCGGTTTGCAGTTGGCAGAGGTTCAAGTGATGGACGGCTTCAATCTCAACACCTCGACTCAATATTTACACATCAGCACATGAGGAGGAGTTTGGATGATCCTGCCGCATTCCATTCAAAATGTCGTGTTAAACTGGGACAAAGCAGTCAGAACCTTTAGAGAGGTTTCCAGAGTATATTTGGTTCATAATCACGGAAGCACAGGAAAATAATGTGCAGAATAGACACTTCGGCCCATCGAGTCTGCACTGACGCATGGAAGGGATCTGATCGGCAAGTGCTAATTCCATTTGCCATCAATTCAACCTTAGCTTCGAATGTTGAGACGTGCCATGTGTTTTCGAGGTATTTTTGAAGGATCTGAGGGAACCCGCCTCGAGCGCCCTCCCAGGCCGTGCATTCCAGACCGTCACCACACTCTGATTAATGTTTTTTCCCCACAAATCGCCCTGAAACCTCCGCATCTCACCTTGAAATTGTGTCCCCCTCATAACTGACACTACAACTAAGGGATCAGCTGTTCCCTATCTACTCTGCTCATGCCCCTCATAATGCTTTACACCTCAATCAGGTCGCCCCTCAGTCTTCCCTGTTCCAGTCAAGGCAACCCAAGCCTATCCAACCTCGCTTATAACTTAAATATTCCATCCCAGGCAACATCCCGGTAAAACGCCTCTACACCCACGCCAGTGCCGTCATATCCTTCATATAATATGGCGACCGGAATTACAAACAGTACTCCAGCTGTGATCACCAATGTCTTGTATCTCCACCACGAATTTCTTGCTGGCCTAATTTGTTGCCAAGGAAAGTCCTGAAATCAAAGCCAAAACCAGACACTGTTGCAAATTATCGGACTTCAGAAGATAACTAAATCTCTCTCCGCCGCCAAGGGGATACCTGAGCACCTGAGTTCCTCGTTAACACCCCCGCTTGTTAAGTGGGAGACCCTGGTTCAATTCCCCAACGGGAACTCTGAAGTTGCCCAGGACTTCCACTGGCTGGTTTTCTCACACTGGCACATGGCCTGTCGATTCCAACTGGTGCACATCGCACAAAAGATGAACTCAGCAGCGCGGTCTGAACATTACTTCAAATCAACTATCACCAAAACCGTTGTGCAGTGACTGGGCACCTCATTTTGTATTCATACAACTCCTCGCGGAAAGTCAAAATCCTGTGCTGCACTCAACATGCAGCGTTTGCTGCAAACGACATTCAGTCGCATAAACACCGCCACAACTTTCCAGATCTTTGAAACGGTCAGGTCTGCCAATGAATTAATTATCAATAAAATCAACCAGGATCGAGCAGTGACGCACGGTTACTTATTCGGTGCAGAATCACACTTCCAGGTGACCTGCATACTGTGGCATTCAGCAAATATTAATCAAACTACGATGAATACCCAATAAACAGTGGACGGAAATCACAGTGGGCCCGAAATGTCTGCACCATTCGCAACTTGAGTCGCTCGTGCGCCGCACATCCACGGCGTGACAACACAGGGAGTGCAGGCATGCGCGCTGGAAGTACCCGGCCTTTCACCTCCCGGCCATGTCTGTTGCCAGCGCTGCACTGGTGCTGTTGCTGCTGACGGAAAATGCAGTCACGACGTTAACTTGGGCCAATGATCACTCGCTAACTGGCGTGCTTGTCCATCGAAGACACTCCGTGCTACTGGTCACGGGTCACGAGGGCCCTTGCGTAGCCGATGACCCTGATCCTGCAGCCGCACCTTCAGTCACTCACTTGACAATGCTTTCGAAAAGGTGATATCGACCCCTGGGCGCTACGTCGCGGGTTTTCCTTTCTGAGTCTCCTGAACAATATTGTTTACAGAAAACAAGCAAAACTTTATGTTCCACAACTGGCCAGGGAGTCGATACCGCGCCTCAGTTCGTTCAAGTAAACAGGGGAACCAGATTTCAAATATTGGGGAAGATCACGTCCACGGGCAGCACGGTAGCCTTGTGGATAGCACAATTGCTTCACAGCTCCAGGGTCCCAGGTTCGATTCTGGCTTGGGTCACTGTCTGTGCGGAGTCTGCACATCCTCCCCCTGTGTGCGTGGGTTTCCTCCGGGTGCTCCGGTTTCCTCCCACAGTCCAAAGATGTGCGGGTTAGGTGGATTGGCCATGATAAATTGCGCTTAGTGTCCAAAATTGCCCTTAGTGTTGGGTGGGGTTAGTGGGTTATGGGGATAGGTTGGCGGTGTTGACCTTGGGTATGGTGCTCTTTCCAAGAGCCGGTGCAGACTCGATGGGCCGAATGGCCTCCTTCTGCTCTGTAAATTCTATGATAAATCTCTATGATCTCAGTGGTGTCTCGCTTCGTTTGATCAATGCAAGTGTTTAAATTGTAATCATCCGGAAAGGATGCGAGTTCCTGCAGAAGTGATCGTAGCCTTCGGAGCGACTTTACCTGATCGATCAGCAGGATGCTCAGTGAACAAGGATTAGCAGTTTTACCTGTCAGTGCCAAATCTTTGTGGTGACAAATTGGAGCATGACGCCAGTGGGCCAGAACTTCCATGTATTAGCATCTGTCACCTATTCGCCTTTCCACACTCAAAACGCATTCTAGTTGGAAAGACACTCATTCGGTTAAACATCAGCCTCCCCGATACACAAAGTTAGACAGATATTTTCAGTTTGTTCTCATCTCTCAGAGTTTCCTGTTATTTTTGTACAGTGTGTGTACCTGCCCCGCAGATTTGATATTTTTGTGATGTGAAGTGAGAAGCCTACAAATAAATGTAGTTATGTTGAATCACGATTCACTATTAATAAATGTAAACGTTATTTGTATAATGATTTTTGAGCATAAATAAAACCCTTTGATTTGAACAAATATACAAATCTCGTTATTCCCCCCCCCCCCCCCCGCCCCCCTGAATTGATCAGCCATGCATCTATAACTCTGGTAGCATCATCACAGGGAATAGCTCCACATTAATCCGGCTCCCCTATCTGAAGGATATTTCCAGGACGGGGTACCAGGAAAGTGCGATTTCAAGAGTCGTTTATGTAATCGGTGAGATTTACTAACCTCTGAACCGATATCAGCCCAAAATATTATGGTGCTAAAATCCAGGCTGCCTTTGCTCTGACGCAGATACTATGCTTCAGTCATTTCTAATCTGTTTTGTCCATTCCATCTCCCAGTGAACGTGGCAGCAACCGTGATGCTGTCCCGTGGGAACTGTGGCCTCCCCAACTGATCCACTCGTTACCTGTTGGTCATGGCAACTGCGGACCACTGGTCCTTATTACTGAGGTCATTCTCAGGCAGAACCCTTGTCATTTCCCAACACATGTTCCGTGGATTACCCGCACCTGCAGTGTTCATTCTGTTCATCTCCGTGCAGTGATAGCCTCTTCTGTCCAGTTTACGTCGTTTTCACATTTGATCGGATTTTCGCCATTTGTTTTCAGAAGCTGAGATCTAAATATTTCACTTAGAAAATTGCGGCCGCTATGCGAACAACAATCGAAACTTTATTCTTTTTAAAGCACTTCCCACTGTATCAGATTTAAGAGAGAAGGGCTGCTGATTATGTACCATGTGACTGTGAGAATAAATATTATCGTGGCTGGGTTGGATTTAGACATTTTAAAATTGTTTTAACCCCATTGACAGCATTCGGTTTAATTCTGTTGCTCAACACTCTGACTGTCAGACATACTTTAATGGCCAGCTGAGTCGGTAAGGGACCACAAGTCAGAGCAAATTAGAGAATCATAGAGAGCCAGGTGGAAAGTGAATGAAGTCTATTTTACACGTCACCATTTCCAGCAGTTTCATAAGTCTGTGGTTTGTGTATATATGTCTTTGATGTCACAAGTTACTCAGAGGAAGATATATTTATTTATTTTAAATAGTCGATTTTATGCTGTGGAACTGAAGTTCCTGGACAAGCACATTCATTTACTTCAAAAATAAAACGTAAGAGAGAGGCAAAAATAGATATCGGGCCACTGGTAATGAGGCTGGAGAAGTAATAATACGAACCAAAGAAATAGCAGAGGAACTGAAAAGTTACTTTACATCAGTCTTCCAAGTGGGATACACCAGTCGGTTTCCTGAGCTCCAGGAGACTCAGGGAACAGAGGTGAGTGTGCTGGCCATCAGTAAGGTTGGGAGTCTGGCAAACCTGAAAAGTCTGAAGATGGATAAATCCCCTGGACCGAATGGACTACACACCGCAATTCTAATGGAGATAGCTGAGCAAATCGAGGAGGCATTCGTCGTTATCGTTCAGTAATCACTGGGTTCCCGAAGCATTGGAAAGTAGTTAATGTAATACCGATGTTTAAGAAGGGAGGATGGCAGGAGACGCTACAGTATAGGTCGGTTTGCCTGACGTTGGTCATTGGTAAGATTTTAGAGTTCTTTATTAAAGATGATATCGTGGACTACTGGGAAGTGCATGATAAAATAGGACTGAGTAAGCATGGGGAGGTCATGTCTGACAATTGTTTTGAGGGTAATTATTAAAACTTACAGGATACTGCGAGGCCTGAATCGAGCAGACGAGGACAGCATGTTTCCAATGGTGGAAAAAAATGGTGGAACTCTACCGTTAACCCTGTATTCCGCATTCATATTTGTCCTTTCAAAATGGACAAACTCACACTTTTCAGGGTTAAACTCCATCTGCCACTTCTCAGCCCAGCTCTGCATCCTATCTATGTCTCTTTGCAGCCGACAACAGCCCTCCTCACTTTCCGCAACTCCACCAATCTTCGTATCGTCTGCACATTTACTGACCCACCCTTCAACTCCCTCATCCAAGTCATTAATGAAAATCACAAACAGCAGAGGACCCAGAACTGATCCCTGCAGTACGCCACTGGTAACTGGGATCCAGGCTGAATATTTGCCATCCACCACCACTCTCTGACTTCTATCGGTTAGCCAGTTCGTTATCCAACTGGCCAAATTTCACACTATCCCATGCCTCCTTAGTTTCTGCAGAAGCCTACCATGGGGAACCTTACCAAATGCCTTACTAAAATCCATGTGCACTACATCCACTGCTTTACCTTCATCCACATGCTTGGTCACCTCCTCAAAGAATTCAATAAGACTTGTAAGGCAAGACCTACCCCTCACAAATCCGTGCTGACTATCCCTAATCAAGCAGTGTCTTTCCAGATGCTCAGAAAGCCTATCCTTCAGTACCCTTTCCATGACTTTGCCTTTCACTGAAGTAAGACTAACTGACTTTAATTCCCAGGGTTATCCCTATTCCCTTTTTTGAACAGGGGCACGACATTCGCCACTCTCCAATCCCCTGTCACCACACCTGTTGAAAGTGAGGATGAAAATATCATTGCCAACGGCTCTGCAATTTCTTCTCTTGCTTCCCATAGAATCCTTGGATATATCCCGTCAGGCGCGGGGGACTTGTCTATCCTCAAGCTTTTCAAAATGCCCAACACATCTTCCTTCCGAACAAGTATTTCCACGAACTTACCAGTCTGTTTCACACTGTGCTCTCCAACAATATGGCCCCTCTCATTTGTAAATACAGAAGAAAAGTACTCGTTCAAGACCTCTACTATCTCTTCAGACTCAATAGACAATCTCCCGCTACTCTCCTTGATCGGACCTACCCTCGCTCTAGTCATTCTCATATTCCTCACATATGTGTAAAAGGCCTTGTGGTTTTCCTTGATCCTACCCGCCAAAGATTTTACATGCCCTCTCTTAGCTCTCCTAATCCCTTTCTTCAGTTCCCTCCTGGCTATCGTGTATCCCTCCAACGCCCTGCCTGAACCTGGTTTCCTCAGCCTTACATAAGTCTCCATTTTCCTCTTAATAAGACATTCAACCTCTCTTGTCAACCATGGTTCCCTCACTCGACCATCTCTTCCCTGCCTGACAGAGACATACATATCAAGGACACGTAGTACCTGTTCCTTGAACAAGTTCCACATTTCACTTGTGCCCTTTTAATGACAGCCTATGTTCCCAACTTATGCACTTCAATTCTTGTCAGACAACATCGTATTTACCTTTACCCCAATTGTAAATCTTGCCCTGTTGCACGCACCTATCCCTCTCCATTACTAAAGTGAAAGTCACAGAATTGTGGTCACTGTCTCCAAAATGCTCCCCCACTAACACATTTATCACTTGCCCTGGTTCATTGCCAAGTACTAAATCCAATATTGCCCCTCCCCTGGTTGGACAATCTACATACTGTGTTAGAAAAGCTTCCTGGACACACAGCACTAACACCACCCCATCCAAACTATTTGATCTGAAGAGTTTCCACTCAATGTTTGGGAAGTTAAAGTCACCCATGACTACTACCCTGTGACTTCTGCACCTTTCCAAAATCTGTTTCCCAATCTGTTCCTCCACATCTCTGCTACTATTGGAGGGTCTATAGAAAACTCCGAACAAGGTGACTGCTCCTGTCCTATTTCTGATTTCAACCCATACTATCTCAGTAGGCTGATACTCCTCGAACTGCTTTTCTGCAGCTGTTATACTATCTCTAATTATCAATGCCACAACCCCCCCCCCCCCATCTCTTTTATCACCCTCCCTAATCTTTTTGAAACATCTATAACCAGGGACCTCCAACAACCATTTCTGCCCCTCTTCTATCCAAGTTTCCGTAATGGCCACCTCACCGTAGTCCCAAGTACCGAGCCATTGACGCGACTCCTGACGGCTTGAGCATACATGTCGAGTCTAAGGCAACGGCCTTCCGGAGGGGTCCAATTCGACTCTTTCCTCTTCGGTTGCCGCACCGCAGATCTCTCGGTCTGCTGTTCCGCTTCATTGGTAGTCTGCTTGGGTTCGCTGTTGGCCTCTTGGGGTCTGTGGAAGAATTCCCGGAGCCTCATTCGCCTGATGAATTCCTCCGTGTCTGCCGCGAGACTGATGGGGTCCATTTTGGTGGTGGTGCAGAAATTGAGCCCTCTGCTGAGGACTTCGATTTCGTCTGGTTGAAGGGTGTAGTCTGACAAGTTGACAATATATTTCCCTGTATTTTCTACTGTGACACCGGGGGGTGGCTTGGTTGCTGCTGGTGGTGATGCCAAGTTTCTCAAGCTTTCTGTTCTTGGTATGCATATAGGTGGCATAGTATTGTTGTCTCATCTGTTTCGCGGTGTTCCGCAGCTGGTCTGCTGCATCCTGAGCGCAAATTGAGAATATGGCCTCTATCTTGGTTTCCAGGTTGCGTCGTCTGCTGTAGAGCTGGCGGACGAGGTGGTTGAGGAGTGTGAGAGAGGTGCGACGGCAGAGTCTCTCAGCGAAGTCTGTGTTGTAGGTCGACTTTAGTGGGTTTGTGATCTGTAGCCCTTTCGGGATCTTGTCTGCTTTCTTGCATCTTTGATCATCGACATGGATACCACTATTACACGTGAGAACACCACCCACCAGGTACGCGGTACATACTCATGCGACTCGGCCAACGTTGTCTACCTCATACGCTGCAGGAAAGGATGTCCCGAAGCGTGGTACATTGGCGAGACCATGCAGACGCTGCGACAACGAATGAACGGACATCGCGCAACAATCACTAGGCAGGAATGTTCCCTCCCAGTCAGGGAACACTTCAGCAGTCAAGGGCATTCAGCCTCTGATCTCCGGGTAAGCGTTCTCCAAGACGGCCTTCAGGACCCGCGACAACGCAGAATCGCAGAGCAGAAACTTAAAACCAAGTTCCGCACACATGAGTGCGGCCTCAACCGGGACCTGGGATTCATGTCGCATTACATTCATCCCCCACCATCTGGCCTGCGAAATCCTACCAACTGTCCTGGCTTGATACAATTCACACCTCTTTAACCTGGGGTTACCCCATCTCTGGATCTGTAAAGATTTAATCACCTGCTCATGCTCGCATTCCTAGCATTGTTTGGCAGCCTAGAATCTGTCTATATATGTTTCTGGAACAGACCTCTTCATTCACCTGAGGAAGGAGCAGCGCTCCGAAAGCTAGTGACATCGAAACAAACCTGTTGGACTTTAACCTGGTGGTTTAAGACTACTTACTGCACTTTATCAGAGACACTGTCGGTGAATTCTGTCGGTAATATACCCTCCCCCACACCCACTTTATCAGGGACACTGTCGGTGAATTCTGTCGGTAATATACCCTCCCCCCACACCCACTTTATCAGGGACATTGTCGGTGAATTCTGTAGGTAATATACCCTCCCCCCACACCCAATTTATCAGGGACACTGTCGGTGAATTCTGTCGGTAATATACCCTCCCCCCACACCCACTTTATCAGGGACATTGTCGGTGAATTCTGTCGGTAATATACCCTCCCCCCACACCCACTTTATCAGGGACACTGTCGGTGAATTCTGTCGGTAATATACCCTCTCCCCACACCCACTTTATCAGGGACATTGTCGGTGAATTCTGTCGGTAATATACCCTCCCCCCAATCCCACTTTATCAGGGACACTGTCGGTGAATTCTGTCGGTAATATACCCTCCCCCACACCCACTTTATCAGGGACATTGTCGGTGAATTCTGTCGGTAATATACCCTCCCCCCAATCCCACTTTATCAGGGACACTGTCGGTGAATTCCGTCGGTAATATACCCTCCCCCCACACCCACTTTATCAGGGACACTGTCGGTGAATTCTGACGGTAATATACCCTCCCCCCAATCCCACTTTATCAGGGACATTGTCGGTGAATTCTGTCGGTAATATACCCTCCCCCCACACCCACTTTATCAGGGACAATGTCGGTGAATTCTGTCGGTAATATACCCTCCCCCCAATCCCTTTTTATCAGGGACATTGTCGGTGAATTCTGTCGGTAATATACCCTCCCCCCACACCCACTTTATCAGGGACACTGTCGGTGAATTCTGTCGGTAATATACCCTCCCCCCACACCCACTTTATCAGGGACACTGTCGGTGAATTCTGTCGGTAATATACCCTCCCCCCACACCCACTTTATCAGGGACATTGTCGGTGAATTCTGTCGGAAACACACCCTCCCCCCACACCCACTTTATCAGGGACACTGTCGGTGAATTCTGTCGGTAATATACCCTCCCCCCACACCCACTTTATCAGGGACACTGTCGGTGAATTCTGTCGGTAATATACCCTCCCCCCAATCCCACTTTATCAGGGACACTGTCGGTGAATTCTGTCGGTAATATACCCTCCCCACGCACCCACTTTATCAGGGACACTGTCGGTGAATTCTGTCGGTAATATACCCTCCCCCCACACCCACTTTATCAGGGACACTGTCGGTGAATTCTGTCGGTAATATACCCTCCCCCACACCCACTTTATCAGGGACACTGTCGGTGAATTCTGTCGGTAATATACCCTCCCCCAATCCCACTTTATCAGGGACATTGTCGGTGAATTCTGTCGGTAATATACCCTCCCCCCACACCCACTTTATCAGGGACACTGTCGGTGAATTCTGTCGGTAATATACCCTCCCCCCACACCCACTTCATCAGGGACACTGTCGGTGAATTCTGTCGGTAATATACCCTCCCCCCAATCCCACTTTATCAGGGACACTGTCGGTGAATTCTGTCGGTAATATACCCTCCCCCCACACCCACTTTATCAGGGACACTGTCGGTGAATTCTGTCTGTAATATACCCTCCCCCCACACCCACTTTATCAGGGGCACTGTCGGTGAATTCTGTCGGTAATATACCCTCCCCGCACACCCACTTTATCAGGGACACTGTCGGTGAATTCTGTCGGTAATATACCCTCCCCCCAATCCCACTTTATCAGGGACACTGTCGGTGAATTCTGTCGGTAATATACCCTCCCCCCACACCCACTTTATCAGGGACACTGTCGGTGAATTCTGTCGGTAATCCCACCAACACCCATTTATCAAGGACACTGTCGGTGAACGCTGTGCTTCTTTCTCCAACCCCCGTCGACGAGGGACACTGTCGCTGAACTCTGTCTCTCATCCCACCAACACCCATTTATCAAGGACACTGTTGGTGAACTGCGTCCATCACCCCTCACCCACCAATCCACCACCCACCGTTGATCAGGGAAACGCTTTGAGTGGTGGGCATGATCTCAGGCTGCAATTAGTAAATGTGGGGGCAGTTATCAGAAGTTAATCCTATTCAGAAAGAGAGTTCGTGGAATCTTTGCTGAAATTTTCTCATTCCCTGACACATTCTAAATGTTGTTGTTGTTTTTCAATATCATTAAATGGCTGAGAAGGGAAATATCTTCATTTCACAAACTTAGCTGTGTGAATATATTTTGAAACATCAAAATACTATTTCTGTCAGTGGATATATTTTTTTTTGCGATTATATTCCAGTATTTTCCCCATTGTGGCTGTTGCTGTTCCTCCTCTTCCTTCTCCTCACCTGCCGGCAGGCCCGCTACAGTTCTCGCTGCCTCGGCTGCTATTCCTCTCGGAGTCATCCCTTGGCAACGCACACCTGGCCGTGCCTCCCACACGCACAGAAAATGCACAATACCGACAATCAACTCTCCGGCAACGCAAGATGACTTCCGACTGTCTCTCCGGCAATGCAGGATGGGCGCCAACTATCTCCCCCGCAATGCAAGATGGACCCCGACCGACACCCGGGCAACCAACATGGTCATGCCCTTCTCCCCTTGTAACGCAAAATGGCCGCCCACTGATTCCCCTGGTCATGCAGGATGGCAAATCAGGTTGAGGCTGGCTGTTGATGGCCAGTTCCACCGGCAGTGGGGTGGGGGAGTGGGGGAGAGGGATGCCGTGTGTGTGTTTCCTTCTCAGGATTTAGTGAATTGATGAATTGGATTAAAGGGTAATTTCAGCACATTCTTCAACTGCTGTCTGAACTGAGTCTGTGTCACGGCATAAATCGCAGTGTTTGTGCAGCAGCTCAGGAGCTGCGACATGAAGCCTAATTCCATAACATAATAATCTAAAGTTATAGAGTTATACCCCAGATAATCCATCCGGCTCCATATGGAATAAAACATTATCACTGACCATAACAAGATGAAATTGGCCGAGATAATAAACAGTAAAATGATGGATTTCCTACGACTCTCCATCTCTGGGTCTCTGGGACTCTCCCCACTGCTGTGAGCCCGGAGTCTCCTGCGGGCCCTGCTGCTCAGCACAATGTGTCTGACGGTGAGAACATTGAGCAGCAGAACCAGGACAAATGGAACACACGGTGTTAGAATGTAGTGAATGAATTCGATTGTTCCCCAGACCGGAGAGTACTGAACATCCATTGTGGCTTCACAAAACCATGGGTTGTTCCCCCGCCGATAGGCACCTCTGAACATAAAATACCAGAGAATGTTCTTCAAACAGCTCAGCACAGTCACTGTTCCCAGAACCACAGCCGCCGTTTTCTCGCTGCAATATTTACTTTTCAGCTTCGGACAACAAATGGCCACAAATCGATCGAAGGTGAAAGTGACGGTGAACCAGACAGAACAGTCAGTGGCTGCATAAAGCAGGCCGGCGTGGATATTACACACGGGGATGGACAACAGGAACTGAAAAATTCCAGCATAAACAATGGGAATGTGCCTCAATATCAGGTCGAGAATCACGACCAGCAGATCCCCCACTGACATGGCCACCAGGTAACAAGTCACACATTCGGACAGTCCGCAGTTCTTTCTCTTCAGGATCACAATTGTGATGAGGTTCACTGAAAGGAAGGGACATAAGCAATTAAATTATACATCAGGCTGGAGAAGACAATGCCAGGTTGATTGAGGTGGTGCTGACAAAGACAACAATATACACACAAATTAATACACACATTGATACACACACATACACACACTCACAGACACACAGTGACACACAAACACACTCACAGACACAGGGAAATAAATAACAAAGTCAGGCATTCAGAGACACAAATACACTCATGCACACAGAGACACAAATACACACACTCACAGACACAGAGACACAAATAAACACACGCACAGTGTACTGCGCTGTATCGTTCTATGTTCTATAAACTCATTCACGAATACACAGACACTGATACACATAATCAATTCACAGAAACACTATTACACCCACTCAGACTCAGAGACAAAAATACACAAACTCGCAGACACAGAGAGACAGAAAGACACAAAATCAGACACGCCGGCACAAATACATACACTCACACACAGAGAGAAAAGGAGACGCAAATGAACACACTATCATACATTGATACAGAAATACACACACTCAGAGATACATAATGAGATAAATATAGCCACTTACAGACACAGGGACACAAATACACAACACTCACAGACAAATGTTAACAAGGCCATAAATCCACACACTCACAGACACACAGAGATACAACACTCAAGACAGATGGCAACACAGACACAAATACTCAGTCACAGACAAACAGACAGAACAACTAATACACACGCAAAGAGAGACACAAACACACGCACATGCACATGGAAACACAAAAGCGCTCACTCAAGAGATACAGAAATTCACTCACGCATGCAACCAAACACAGACATACACACGCCCACACAGACGTCTAGGCAAGCAGACGCACACACAGACAGGCATAAGCTCTCACTCACACACCCACACACCGCCACAAAGACTCACAAACTCTCTCACTCACACATATGCGCTACCACACACACATGCAGACAGACACACTCACAGACACACACACACGCACAAGCACACATATACACACACGCACAGTCCCCCACACACACAAGCACACATACACATATGCACCCAGGGATCCACGCACATACATTCACCCACTCACCTAAACACACACGCAGACACAATGCACGTATAAATGTACCTACACACTCGCAAACACTCACCCACAGACACACACTCACACAACACATACGCTAGCCCCGATATGCACACGTACATACCTGCACAACCCACCCACACAAACCCACTCAAATGCACCCTCACACATACCCAGCATATACACAGGAATACGCTCATACTCAGAAACAGACAGACTCACCCACACACATATTCTCACAGGCCCTTTACACTTCGCCACAAACACTTACACAATCACACGCACACATATACACCCGCATTCACTCACACTAATCCACACCCACCCACACGCAAACACCCACACACACAACCACACACACAAACGCACCCTCACACACCCACACGCATCCTCACACACCAAGGGCCACAATGCAAGATACCCACACGCACTCTGACACGCACACAAACTCCCACACGCACAGACTCCCACAAGCATACACACACTCCCAGAGGCAGAAAGCCACAAACGAAATTGTCATACACATCCATAAACACTCCCTCACGCACATATAAATACACACAGAGAGTCACACTCACTTAAATAATCACTCTCACACGCACACATGCACTCATACACATATAGTTACACAATCCCTCCTAAATACTCTCCCACAAAACCACACGCTCACACACAGACACACACTCACATGTACACTCACAGACACCCACTTTCTGACACACACCCAGACACACACTCTTGTACACACTCACGCATATAGACACACACCCATAAACACGCTCACCCACTTTCACACCCACAAACGCACCCACATAGACGCACGCACACTCACAAGCACATTCACACGAAATGCATCCACACACACATACTCTCACACACAAACACACCCACATGCACACACACAGCTCATGAACATATACACAAACATATGCACACCCACACTAGAACCCACGCGCCCAGAGCCACACACATCGAGACACTGACACAAACACATGCATAGAGACACGTACCCCTACACAAACTGACAAACACACGGAGAATCACAGGAACTCACATTCACCCATACGCAAATGACACACACATACCCAGACGCACAAAAGCTCACATACTCACAGACGCCCACATACTCAAGATAGCCACACATACACTCTGAAAAACATGCTCGGGCACCACGGTGGCGCAGAGGGTTAGCCCTGCTGCCTCACGGTGCCGACGTTCCAGATTCGATCCGACTCTGGGTCACTGTCCGTATGGTGTAGCGCATTCTCCCCGTGTTTCCGTGGGTTACTCCCTCACAACCCAAAAGATGTGTCGGATAGGTGGATTGGCCACGCTAAATTGCCCTTTAATTGAAAAAATGAATTGGGTACTCTAAGTTTATGAAAAAAATGAATTACACGCTCACATGCATAGACATTCTCTCACACTCACACACACATCCACCCACATACAGACACACGCGTGCTCACACTCACACATACTCACTCTCACTCGCACGCACACACACACAACCTTACACTCAGATAGATACATACTTATCCAGACATGCTCAGATCCTCATTCTCACACGCGCATCCCGACCCACACATACCGCCTCACTCAAACCCTCAACCAAACACTCACTCACAGGTCCACACATTCACACACCGATATCAACAGACACATATTCACCCACATGCACTCACACAGATCCAAACACAGCCACACACATACAGCCCAAAAAACATACTCACCCTCTCACACACGCACACGCACTCTCATACACATACCCACACAGTCACTCTTAAAAAAATATACCCACCCACACTGAGATTCTAACTCTCAGACGCACATATTCACGGTACTGGAATTGAACCCTCCCTGTTTGCATTACAGCTGGCTTGTAATGCAGAACAATGCCTGCAGCGCGGGTTCAATTCTGTGCCGGCCTCCAGAACAGGCGCGGGAATGTGGCGACTAGGGGCTTTTCACAGTAACTTCATTGAGGTCTGTTTGTGACAATAAGCGATTATTAATATTATTTTGTGGACCCATACATACCTTCTCACACAGGCCATCAATGACAGTAACACATAGCTACACACACACTCACTTGCACACCGACATACGCACGCACACACATTCACCCACATACACTCACACACATCCAAACACTCCTCCACACATACACCTCCACAAGAACACTCTGTCTCTCTCCAACACACACACACAGCAACTCATAGACCAGCAACCACATAAAATCACCCACATAAAGAAGCATAAACACATATTTTCATGCGCACATCCGGACACACACACGCATATACCCACACGCACACACACCCAGATTACCACACGCACACACACACAGATTACCACACGCACACACACCCAGATTACCACACGCACACACACCCAGATTACCACACGCACACACACCCAGATTACCACACGCACACACACACAGATTACCACACGCACACACACCCAGATTACCACACGCACACACACAGCCGCAATCACACTCACATACATACCAATACACACACATTCGCGCACACATGCTCAGAACCACGCAGACATATCCAAATATTCACACACTCACAAACACACTGTTGAGAAAAATGCAAAGATGTCATTTGAAACATGAAGGTCTGATGGAAAAAAACCAAGAAACATGAGGAAAGATCCCATAAAAGTAAATGTAATGAAATGCTAAATTGAAATAGCAGAAGGCGCTCGAAGGGTTAACTGCAGACAACGGTTCTTTAGAAAGCAGACTGCCATAATCACACAGGCCTTGAGATAAGGAAGCTGTTCGTGCTGCAAATTAATATCTTTAGTTCAACAAATTCTTCTAAAAAATTAAGTTTTAAGTTAAATAAAGAGAATTAGTGTTATACCCTATAATACAAGTGAATTAGTTTAGTAAGCAGTTGATTGAAATTGTCAGAATCTTAATTTTGAATAATTTGAAACATTTATGAATACAAGATAATACAATACTTTCAAAAGATAAGGGAACGAAAGGCTGGAATGCCCCCGAATAATGAACAAGGAAACCTCCCTTCCAGTAAGCTGGCAGACCAAGGTCAGGTTTACACGAAGGCCCTCTCATGATATGATGAGTACTCGATGTGGAATCACATGGGGAGAAAAAGTATTGCGATCAGGAGCAGAAGAAAATACTTTAGAATAATATCATGTAATCAGCAAAGCTGTTTTAAAGGGGATATATATCCTAGATCGCCCCCAGCCAGGCACTCACTCTCAGCCTGCCGGGTGATTTCGGTACATGGGACTGACAGGAGACGAAAGCAGAGCAGAACCGCAGAACAACCGGGAGGGGACCAACAGATAAAGGAGAGATTGTCGAGGAGGCCCTGGAATGTCTGATCAACCGACCAGGAGAATCCAGAAGCGATCTTTTTATTTTTCTGTAAAGTCAGTGATTTTATCTTTTAAAAGAAAAAATAAAATAGCTTAAAGTTTAAACCTGAAACAGTGGTTTAGTACAAAAGTCTACTTTACATATCTAGCAACGCGGGACCCAGGATCGAGGCTACTAGGTGGTAAGTAGATAAAACTCTTCTACAAAGATGCGGTTTATCCGTGGAATAACTTGAAACAATAGTTTGACCTGAATAGCACCCGCTTACGTCTGTGTAGGAGTCGGGGAGTGTGATTCCTGCCGACCATTTAGAATTTCTTGACCGTTGTTCCGTAAAGGGGAAACCTAAGAATTCCAAGAATCGTGGTGAGGTTTAAATACCTGGCTCATTTTGAAAGTTGAAAGTTTGTGGGGCATCAGAACCCAGCGGGTTGTTTTAAATTATTCCATGGCACCCGGCGTGGAGGCCTAGAATATTAGAACTTTCTACGTAAAGCGAGGCTAGAATATTAGAAGTTTCTAGTTAAGCAGAGTGGGGGCTAGAATATTTGAAGGTTCTAGTTCCCAAATAACGGATTGAATACTAGAAATTTCTAACCGGCACAAAGGCTAGAATATTAGAAGTTTTTGGTCTATGTGTGAGACGAGCTTTACCTACCGAGTTTAGTTCGGAAAGTCTTGTGTGATTGACTTTTGGAAGGATATTCTGTGGACCGAGGGGACTTAAAACTCAGGTTGGGTGTGGAGATCAGTAGACTAGAAGATACTGACCCTGAGTAAAAGCCTGCAAGACATCTTAGTGACAGCACGAAAAATCTTGCATCCATTACTGGTAAAAGGAGGCCAAAAAATAAATCACCCTTAAAGTAAAGCAGATTGGGAGGAAATCCTAGAGGAATAGGGACGCCTAGAATCCATTAGAGAACCAATAACCAATCGACCCTTAACTAAAACAGGAAGATAGTGCCTTAGTTAGCATTGGATAGGGCCCAGAAAGGGTACATATCCTAAATTTCAGATTGCAACTGAAAGGGATAACCAGGAGCAGAAGTTAGAAATCCAAAAAATGGCAATTAAACGTATCCTCTTGCCCTGGAATACGGACGAGAGAAATTATATAATGAGGCGAGAGTGGAAAAGATTAAAAGAGGCAAAAAACTCCTGGATAATAGAGACTTATCAGAAGGGAGGGGTCTCAATTTTTGTTCAAATACCTAAAGCCCTGCAACAAAGCGATCCAATCGGGATCCTTAAAACACTTTGTAAATTTGCAAATGAAAATCAAGCTATACCACTAATTGTGAGCTGAGACAAACAGAACCAAGCATCCGCTCGAGTTTGGGTCAGCACAGCACAGACTTTAGAAGAATTTACAGAGCAGAAGGAGGCCATTCGGCCCATCGAGTCTGCACCGACTCTTGGAAAGAGCACCCTACCCAAGGTCAACAACGCCACCCTATCCCCATAACCCAGTAACCCCACCCAACACTAAGGGCAATTTTGGACAGTAAGGGCAATTTATCATGGCCAATCCACCTAACCCGCACATCTTTGGACTGTGGGAGGAAACCGGAGCACCCGGAGGAAACCCACGCACACACGGGGAGGATGTGCAGACTCCGCACAGACAGTGACCCAAGCCAGAATCGAACCTGGGACCCTGGAGCTGTGAAACAATTGTGCTATCCACAAGGCTACCGTGCTGCCCCACTTTAGGTAAGGAGACTGAAGAATGGAGACCATTGTCCGCTATATTGAGTTTTCTTTGCAAATTCAATCTTTTACTTGCAGTTTGTTGGGATGAATTAAAGTAGAATGCTTTGAATTTGTTTCGTTTGAGTGGAGATGTCAGTGGATGAATGAGTGTATGTGTGTTTGATAAGGATTTGTGAATTTACTTTGGTGTTTCTAGTTTTAAAATGTTGTACTTTTAACGAGTTTCAAATTTATTAGAAGTTATAAACGGCAGGTAGAAATGTGATCAGTATTATAAGGTAGTAAATTAGTATGTTCAGAACTAAATTGGTCTTAGCATAAACACAAAGAGAAGTTTTACTCACGAGCAGTCAGAGCTCCGTGCAGGAAATTACTTTGAAACTAACACGTTTAAATTGACACGGCACAGCTCCACCAGGGTCCTAGTGCCCGAACATTCACAAGATAGTCACGAGCAGGGAAAATTATGTTTACAATTTTAAATACATTGTAGAAGGAGCTTTAGGGAATAAAGGTGTCAGACCAGAAGGTAGATTAGGAGAATTCCTTGCACTATCAGGAAATTAGAATCTGATGGCAGGGAAAGATTTAACAAAAATAGTTTTGGAAAAATTAGGATATTAAAACCAATTAATAACGCAGAGGAAGTTTGGGTGAAACTACCAACTAAAACCGCGGGGAAAGTAATCAGTGAAGCTGTCAAAGGTAAAGACAAGATCATTCAGAATTTAGGTGAATATACAGTTGAATTAGAGAAGCATGGCGTCTGGAGCAAAATAAATAGTATCAGAACTAAAAAATCTGACCCATTTAAATAATAACAGAGGGATTATTATAATCCATAGGCAGCCTATTGGCAGCAAACGAGGACACATAATCAGTAAGGAATTGACAGTATGGGATGATAGATCAAGGGCTGTTATTAATGAACTTCAGTTTAAATTGATTCATTGAGGACATAATAATGGGCGCGATTCTCCACTCCCGCGCCGGTTGGGAGAATCGCCTGGGACGCCCAAATTTCCCGGGACGCTGGTCCGACGCCTTCCCGCGATTCTCCCAAGCGGTGGGAACGGCCCGGTCGAGTTTCGCTGGCCGCAGGCCGGAGAATCGCCGGAGACACCCAAAATGGCGATTCTCCGGCACCCCCGCTATTCTCAGGCCCGGATGGGCCGAGAGGCCAGGCCAAAACGGCGGGTTCCCCCCGGCGCCGTCCACACCTGGTCGCTGCCGTCGTGAGTGGTGCGTGACCGCTGGGGGGGGGGGGGGGCGGCCTGCGGGAGGGCATGGGGGGATCCTGCACCAGAGGTACCTTAAATGTGGGGTGGCCCGCGATCGGTGACCACCGATCGGCGGGCCGTCCTCCCTGAAGGAGGGCCTCCTTCCTTCCATGGCCCCGCAAGATCCGTCCGCCATTTTCTTGCGGGGTGGACTTAGAGAGGACGGCAACCACGCATGCGTGGGTTGGCGCTGGCGAACCCGCGCATGCGCGGATGACGCCTGTTATGCGGAGCCGGCCACGTCATCTATGCAGCGCCACCTTGACGCAGGCAACAAGGCCTGGCGCGTGTAGATGACGCGGCCCCGATCCTGGCCCATTGTCAGGGCCTGAATCGGTCGGGACCGGGGCCGTTTCATGCCGTCGTGAACCTCGACGGCGTTCACGACGGCGCGGCCACTTCGGCGCGGGAGTGGAGAATCCTGCCCGATGAAACATTGTTTCAAGAATGTGGCACATTTTGTAGCCCAGTAGTTTGGACAGGGAGTATCACTGCAATGATACCATGTCACAGGATAGATCATATCACCAGACTTGTAGAAGTGTAGAAGATTCTAGTTTAGTCGGGCAGCATGGTCGGCACGGGCTTGGAGGGCCGAAGGGCCTGTTCCTGTGCTGTACATTTCTTTGTTCTTTGTTCAAACCACTTGGACAAGGGAAAAAATAATGTTGTACTAAATTAATGAATGACCCAGGATATGGAGTTGGAAAATATATGAAGCAAAATAGACCCCAAGACAGGGAAGGGGGTTCTGTGAATAAATTAGCAACCCAGGACTTTGGACAGGCTGTAGAGGGAAAGGAATGTTTGGTTATGAGTGTCAGGGGATTACTGCACTTACTAGAATTATGTGATGAAGTAGAGTGGGATGTCAGTGAATGGAAATCTGTTGGCAGCATAGATTGGACAGATGATAAAGTAAAAATGTCATGTTCAGCACTTACTTTTCATAAAAGTTCTGTCATAATCAGAAATAAAGAAATTGAAGTAAAAGCAGCAGCAATATCCGAAATGTATCAGGGTAGGTTTCGACCTGATTGGACCACTGAGCGAGCAAAAGACGAGGAATTTGAGATTCTTCGAATCTCACTCAGGGGGGCAATGATAGAAGGAGGAGGCTTAACGGGCCTTAATCGTATGATGTACGTCAATGATCAGAAAAACAAACCAGTTAAAAAGAAAAAAGAAAGAGATTGTGGCAAAGAAAATCCGGAAGTACTGGAGAGGGCACTTCTGGAACATCCAAACAAGAATAGAAAGATACAAATGAAGAAATAGGGCCCTCTCCAACGTTGACCTGTTCTTTTGATTTTGCGGGTAGAAAAAATAATACAGATTCATTTGTTTGGACGGAGAATGAGGGCTACACTCAAGAGAAAAATAAAGATCAAGTTTGAAGAAGGAACGGAAGAAACTAGGACTAGGAGTAGGCTTGATTGGTTAAAATGGCGACAATATTAATGGGGGTTACAGTAATTAGTTTGGGAATATTGGTATGGCTAATCACCATGGGAAAATCAAGTGAAGTAATGGGGGATGGAAAAATAGACACCACATTGAATCACACAGAACATATAATAAAAATAAGAATAAACAAGTGTCTAAATATAACGGAAGAAATCATTAATTTCCAGGACATCCAGGAGGTGGGGTTGAACCGCAGTATGTTAGAATCAAGCAACAGTGTCAGTAACAACATGATGAGTAGAATGTGGGGAGCGCTTACAATCAGCCTGGGATACGTACTAAACCTATCAGACCGATTAAAGATGTTTCGACAGTATTCGGGGAAAACTAATGATACTCAATGGAACCCCGAGAAAGGGCAAGTTAAGAAAGGAAATACATTGCACAACAAAACCACAGATAGGAGAATGAAACAAAATAGATGGAAGAAATGCGAGAAACCACCAATAAAGGGACGTTTATGTGAATTTAAAAATAATCTCACAGGGTGGAACGTTAGTGATGTATGGGTGAAGGAAGGAAGTATTGAGTTAACTAAAGTGAAGACAGATACAGAACAGGTTTGGGTAAAGGAAATAATGGATAGATTAAAAGGCCGGAACGAAGTTACTATAACAAGGAATAGATAGGGGGACATGTTATGAAGTAATAAGCGAAGATGAAGTCACACAACAATTTAGCTTGAATATACTCATAACAAAAACAACAATAATAATGATAAAAGTTCAGATAACCAGATGAAAGCCTGGTGGACAGATTTAAAGGAGATGTGGAGGAATGGATTACATGGCATTGCCTCTGCTCCCATGTTAACAAGAGGACCAGTGTGGTTGGTAATCAGAGCAGAGGATTAGAGCAAAGTAAAAATAGCACTGAACAATTCATTTCCATGGGCATATTATAGAGAGGGGTTAGCGATAGATTGGGACCAAAACACTTCCGGACAAACAGCAAGTACAGAAGGAATTATTGGCATTAGAGGACAGAAATTAAAAGTAAGTAGAGTAGGAATATTTTATAGTGAAGGATGGAACGTGGACATGGATAAAGTTAAGGAGATAGAAAAAGGGATGATGAGAAAAATAATGGAATTATGGCATGGTAGACAAAAGAAAGATGTTACTAACGGATGGAAGGGTTTCGCCACCCACTCAGAAGATGCTGAAGGAGAATGGATATTAGGTCCGTGTAAAGGACAATGTGTCGGTAGTAGTCTCTCAGAAAGGGCAACGACTTGAGATGCTTCTGAAAGAAAATACAACTGTACTGAGCAGTTTCATGAAGAAAGAATGGAAAGGTATCTAGTGAGACAAAGAGTAGCAGAAGGATTTAGTCAACTTGAGTCCTATGAAGGAAGTATAGGCCAAGCCTATACATTTATTGGATTTACTGACGGAGAACTGATTAAAATAGTAGAAAAACCAACAACGTGGACACCTGAATGTACATTGATATTAGCAAAATGGTTTGGTGACATCTATATCAAAAATTAATTTAAAATAGCGACACCATTAAGAGTGAGACTATCAAGAGGAAGGTCCCGCTGGAACAGAGAAATTAAAATTGCATCAAGGGCTGTGGACACAGGATATTGGGCTGTTGTTCCAATCCCGTGGTTAAAACCAAAAAAGGATATAAATTTGTAGGAATATTTTATAAATGGAGAGAACCTAAGCAGGAGATTGAATTTGAGCGGTGTACATGGGGAAATATGACGAGGATGAAAGGCAGTAGTCAGGCAAAACCAGTATGTTTAAAAAGGGAACAGCCTGAAACAGGGCCAAATCTGATGAAACAATTAACAGCCAGATATGTGTCGAGCAAAAAGGAAGATGGAATAGCCACTTGGTATTTGGATAGAACCGTAGGGTCAGGAATAGTGTGTCAGGTAGACGACAACGAAATGTTAATGGAAGGATGGAAAGATTTCAAGGAAGAAGAATGGTGTAAGGGACGAACTTGGAATAGGAAAAGCTCAAATAAAACAGTTAACACTTGTGTGTCAGGAATAGAACATCTCCCAGACTACCCCAGCTGGAGTAATTTGGGAAACAACTTGGTAGATGTAGGTTTAAAAATTAAGGAAACAGTTAAAACAGCAATTAAAATTATAGCAAGTCCATTTACATAGTTTTGGACTATGTTAACCTGGATTCTAAACAATTGGTACTTGTTTGTATCAATAGCAGGGGGAATAATAGTTGCAGCATTGCTGTGGAAATTGGGAATTTTAAAATTATGTCAAAACCTATGTTGCAAATGTTGCAAAAAAATCGCTCCGCGGAAAGAAAAAAATGATAAAACTGGCTACATATCTAAGAGATTTGAGATATCAAATTATCACCGAGCAGTGAGACATCCGGTCACACATCATTGGCTGGACGTGTGTCCATGACATCAAGGAATGGATGATCTGCAGTCTCCATGGGACACATGCTACGCAGTGAAATTATTAAGGGTCTCGGCGGATAGTGACGACTGACGAGGCACCAACATGCTTAATGACAATAGCTTAAGAATATTTACCAATAGCAGCTTGATGGCACAACGGGAACTTTGTATCAAAACTTTCTTTTTATAACCAACTGTTTATATTATAACCAATGCAGCATACAATATTGCATTAAAGAACTATAATTGCTAAGAAAGAAATGTTGTGTATGTTATTAAAGACTTGTATAATAGACAGGGAGAGAAGGGGAAAGTATCACTATGTTTATTTTTTAATAACCAGAGGGAGCGAGGACAGTTTGGATTGGGAGGTGATTAATTGATTAGGAAGGAATTCTGGACAAATAAATATGTAACTGCAATTGGGTTAGGGTCTGAATAGCATTACATTATACGAGGCTATAAGTCATGATAAAGACAGCATGTGATTTGTGAATGAAAGTTGCTAAGTTTCTAGACAATTGCAGCAAAACAAAATCTAACAGGGTTGCGTACGACAGGTGGCAAGACTTAGCATAACATGGACCAGCACGAGAATTTCAGTGATGATGTAGATGAAGGTGCGTGTGACGGTCCAGAAATTGATTGGCAATTACAAAGGGTAAGGATATTTCTAAACTATGTGAATATTTTAATAAAAGGGAGTAAATAAAAGTACACTGTTGATAGTTAGTTTAGTGTGTGTGTTAAAAACTTACCTGATCACAAGGTCACGAATAACAATGATGTTGTTAACATATCATGGGTATTTTGCATGTTTTGTAAACAAGTGCGGAGTTTTATAAAGCACTTGAATAGAGCCTATAAGGAGTGTGTCACTATTATATTATTTTGACTATTGTTAAGATTGTGATAATTGCTAAAAATGTTTAATGATATAACACACGTGCTACTCGTGCGGTTAAGAGGTGAACAAAATGTTAAGATGAGACTTATTTTGTTGGCTTTGTATTTGTAAACAGGAGGAACTCGAGGTTTGTCTGGAAAAGGACAAGGTCATGGTTCGAAGTATGGAGATAGGGATTGATTGAGTTCTACCGTGTAATAATGAATGTATTAAAAGTACCTGTATATGTAATAGAGGCGGGGTTGTAACCGCTCTCCGCTCGTTATGTACAAATGTTTTAATGGCAACTATACGCTACATATTATAAGGGAATTGTTAACGGAAAAAAGGGATCTGAAGGAAACATGGCAAAAAATTATAATCTCATGTACTCCAAAGGGTGTCAGACGTAATTGGTTCAGAATGATGTTAGAAGTCAATGAGAGAAAGTTAGGGCCAGAAGTAAGAGTGGTAGAACCTTTTAAAGTAACGAGGCAAGGGAAAAAGTGGATGATACAGTGATTCACGATACGAATGAAATACGGAGAACAATTTGGATGGAGAGAGAATTGGACACTAGACTGCCAGTGATAGACAAAATACCTTTTTGGTTACTGATGGACTGAGTGGAGTGCTGTTTCTAAGGGACACGAGAAAGCGTCTACGGTGCTGCCACCCCTAGATGGTAAAATGCTTTGGAGGTGTTAGGACACACGGGTTTAGCTATTGTGTTACCTTTCTGGACAACCACCAGTATGGTTAACTGTGATTGAATTAAGGATGACATGTCTGTGGACACTGGTAAGAGCAATGGATTAATTTGAACGCCGTTTTTAAACAGGACATGAAAATATGGACAATAATGATCTGGGATGTAAGACAGTAAGAAATGATTCAGGGGAAGAGAATTAAAGAAGAATAGGGTCATGTTTCAAATGCCAAGAGGGGGTGTTCAGAAAAATGCAAAGATGTAATTTGAAACATGAAGGTCAGATGGAAAAAAAACCCAAGAAACATGAGAAAAAGCAAAGTAACAGAAAAGATCCCATAAAAGTAAATGTAATGAAATGCTAAAATGAAATAGCAGAAGGCGCTCGAAGGGTTAACTGCAGACAACGGTTCTTTAGAAAGCAGACTGCCATAATCACACACGCCTTGAGATAAGGAAGCAGTTCATGCTGCAAATTAATATCTTTAGTTCAAGAAATTCTTATAAAATAATAAGTGTTAAGTTAAGTAAAGAGAATGAGTTTTAAATCCTTTAATAGAAGTGAATTAGTTGAGCAAGCAATTGATTGGAATTGTCAGAATCTTAATTTTGAATAATTTGAAACATTTATGAATACAAGAAAATACAATACTTTCAAAAGATAAGGGAATGAAAAGCTGGAATGCCCCCGAATAATTAACAAGGAAACCTCCCTGCCAGCATGCTGGCAGACCAAGGTCAGGTTTACACGAAGGCCCTCTCATGATATTATGAGAACTTGATGTGGAATCACATGGACAGAAAAGTATTGCGATCAGGAGCAGAAGAAAATACTTTAGAATAATGTCATGTAATCAGCAAAGCTGCTTTAAAGCTGATATATATCCTAGATCGCCCCCAGCCAGGCACTCACGATCAACCTGCCGGGTGATTTCGGTACATGCGACTGACAGGAGACGAAAGCCGAGCAGATCGTAGAACAACCGGGAGGAGACCAACAGATAAAGGAGAGATTGTCGAGGAGGCCCTGGAATGTCTGATCAACCAACCAGGAGAATCCAGAAGCAAGATCTTCTTACTTTTCTGTAAAGACGGTGATTTTATCTTATAAAAGAAAGAATAAAATAGCTTAAAGTTTAAACCTGAAACAGTGGTTTAGTACAAAAGTCTACTTTACATATCTAGCAACGCGGGACCCAGGATCGAGGCTATTAGGTGGTAAGTAGATAATATTCTTCTACAAAGATACGGGTTATCCCGGGGAATAATTTGAAACAATAGTTTGACCTGAAAAGCACCCGCTTACGTCTGTGTCGGAGTCGGGGAGTGTGAATCCCTGTCCACCATTTAGAATCTCTTGACCCTTGTTCCGTAAAGGGGAAACCTAATAATTCTAAGAATAGTAGTGAGGTTTAAGTACAACACACACACACACACACACACAGGCTCTCATTTCTGTCTCCAAGAAATTCCTTATTGTCCTGTGCTTTTTTCTCAAACTTCGTTACTTCTTGTTCCAATCACACTTCTCAAAAAGTGATGCATTCCTAAGTGTCATCTCCAATCAGGATCAATTTTCAGCCTTATTTACAGTCCATCAGACTGTCAATCCTTACTCCCTGCCGTCCCAGCTGATTCGATTTACATGTATCGTAAGTAAATTTCAGTATGTAATGTCAGTGCAGTGTCATCAGCCAACAGAAACTCATTAACAGGGACGTGACGCACTTTGATCTTGCTGTGCAGTGTTCCTAGGTTGAATCGATTGTTGTCAGCTCTGTCATATGGGTGGATAACGTCATTTGACTTGTCAAACGTGTACAATAGCAGCATGTAGAACAATATGTGACGGAGAGTGAGCACCAAGTCACAGCCCTGACTTACCCCGTTGCTGGTGGTGGAAGTCTCCGGCGATGCTGCATTGTCACTGGCGAAATTTTGTAAGTTCCTGTGGAAAGAAGAACTGACGCCAAGTGTCCAGGCGGAAGACTTTTTCCCGCAGGAGTTTAAAAAGTCTGTCTCTGCTAACAAAGTCGAAGGCTTTGGCGAGGTCAATGGACACAATGTGGAGAGCTCTGTGCTTATGACGGGAATTCCCCTGTAACTGTCGACGTGAGAAAACCATATCGGCACATGGCTGTCGGGTGAGCAGGGATGGGAACTGAAAGTTCCAGGGTATTCAGTATTTGGAAAGGACAGGCATAATAAAACATGGTGACGTGGCACTGCTCTTTAAAGAGGAAATTGACACAATAGGGAGAAAGGATATTAGCTCTGACGATTTGGTGTCTACATGGGTGGAGTTGAGAAATGCCAAGGGGCAAATAACATCAGTGGGTGTCTATATAGACGCCCAAACTGCAGTGGTGATGTTAGGAATGGCATAAAACACGAAATTAGAGATGCATGTAATAATGGAAGATCAGTAATCATGGGCGATTTTCATCTGCACATAGACTGGGCAAATCAAATTAGCCGCAATGCCGCTGACGAGAAATTCCGGGAGTGTATATGGGATGGTTTCCTTGACCAATATGTGAAGGAACCACCTAGTGAGCAGGCCATCTTCGACTGAGTGCAGTGTAACGAGAAAGGAGTCATTGCTAATCTGGCTGTCTGAGACCCCTTGGGGATGAGCGACGATAACATGATAAAAACATTTATCAAGATGGATAGTGAAGTAGTCGATTCGGAGACTAGAGTTCTGAATCTTAATAAACGGAACAATGACCTTATGAGGCCTGAGTAGGCCTTGATAGATTGGGTAGAGTTCCTCAAAGGGATTACAGTGGATAGACAACGGAAAACATTCAAGGGAAGCATGGAGAAACTGCAGCAACTGTTTACTCCTGCCTGGCACAAAAGCGAAATGCGTTCGAGGGCCAATCCATGGCTCACATTGGAAATTAGAAAGCGTTTCCGATCCTAGGAAGAAGCATATAGATTGGCCAAGTAAAATAATAGGTCTGAGGATTGGGAACAGTTTAGAAATCAGCAAAGAAGGATCAAAGAATTGATTAAGAAGGGGAAAATACAGTAATAAAGTAAACTTGCAGGGAACATATCTAAGAGTTTCTATAGATACTTGAAGAGAAAAAGATTCGTAAAGGCAAGTGTCGGCCCTCTACAGACAGAATCAGCGGAATGTATAATAAGGGCCAAATACATGGCTGAGCAATTGAATACATACTTTGGTTCTGTCTTCACACAAGAGGACACAGATCAGAAGCCGGAAAAGTTGGAAAATGAAAGGTTTAGTGAGAGTGAAGAACTGAGGGAGATCAATATTAGTAGAGAAATGGTGCTGTGAAAATTGATGGTATTGAAGGTGGATCAATCCCAAGGTCTGATAATATGCATCCCAGAGTGCTTAAGGAGGTGGCTCTGTAAATGCTGAATGCATTGGAGGTCACCTTCCGGGATTCAATAGAGTCTTGAGCTCTCCCAGCAGATTGGAGAGTAGCTCACGTCAGCCCAATATTCAAAAAATGACGTGGAGAAAAAACATGGAAATAGGCCAATAATTTAGTTTACAGAAAGTGTAGCTGACTGGGAGCAGGGTCGGAGGGCGGAGATCTAGTTAGTCCACAGGGCAGCTATATTCTGTCAGGTAAGAGGGGATGGAGGCTAGGCCAGTTACATGCTCCTCCTGTAGGATGTGGGTGGTGAGGGATACCACCGGTGTCCCCACTGACTATACCTGCGGGAAGTGCACCCAACTTCAGCTCCTCAAAGACCGTGTTAGGGAACTGGAGCTGAAGCTGGATGAACTTCGGATCATCCGGGAGGCAGAGGGGGTGATTGAGAAGAGTTACAAGGAGGTAACCACACCCAAGGTACAGGACAAGAATAGCTGGGTTACAGTCAGGGGGAAAAAACCAAACAGGCAGAAAGTGCAGGGATCCCTCGTAGCCGTTCCCCTTCAAAACAAGTATACCGTTTTGGATGCTGTTGGGGGGGATGACCTACCGGGGGAAGGCCCTAGCGGCCAGGTCTCTGGCACTGAGTCTGGCTCTGGGGCTCAGAAGGGAAGGGTGGAGAATAGAAAAACAATAGTTGTAGGAGATTCAATGGTTAGGGGAATAGATAGGAGATTCTGTGGTCGCGAGCGAGACTCCCGGAAGGTATGTTGCCTCCCGGGTGCCAGGGCCAGGGATGTCTCGGATCGTGTCTTCAGGATCCTTAAGGGGGAGGGGGAGCAGCCAGAAGTCGTGGTGCACATTGGTACCAACGACATAGGTAGGAAAAGGGGTGTGGAGGTAATAAATGAGTTTAGGGAGTTAGGCTGGAAGTTAAAAGCCAGGACAGACAGAGTTGTCATCTCTGGTTTGTTGCCGGTGCTACGTGATAGCGAGGCTAGGAATAGGGAGAGAGTGCAGTTGAACACGTGGCTGCAGGAATGGTGTAGGAGGGAGGGCTTCAGGTATTTGGATAATTGAAGCGCATTCTGGGGAAGGTGGGACCTGTACAAGCAGGACGGGTTGCATCTGAACCAGAGGGGCACCAATATCCTGGGAGGGAGGTTTTCTAGTATTCTTCGGGAGGGTTTAAACTAATTTGGCAGGGGAATGGGAACCGGATTTGTTGTCCAGCAACTAAGGTAGCCGATATTCAGGACGCCAAAGAGTGTAATGAGGCAGTGGGGAAGGGAACACTGACAAAGGAGAGTACTTGCAGGCATGGAGAGGGGTTCAAGTGTGTATACTTCAACGCAAGAAGCATCAGGAATAAGGTGGGTGAACCTAAGGCATGGATCGGTACTTGGGACTACGATGTGGTGGCCATCACGGAAACTTGGATAGAAGAGGGGCAGAAATGGTTGTTGGAGGTCCCTGGTTATAGATGTTTCAATAAGATTAGGGAGGGTGGTAAAAGAGGTGGGGGGGTGGCATTATTAATTAGAGATAGTATAACAGCTGCAGAAAGGCAGTTCGAGGAGTATCAGCCTACTGAGGTAGTATGGGTTGAAGTCAGAAATAGGAAAGGAGCAGTCACCTTGTTAGGAGTTTTCTATCGGCCCCCCAATAGTAGCAGAGATGTGGAGGAACAGATTGGGAAACAGATTTTGGAAAGGTGCAGAAGTCATAGGGTATTTGTCATGGGCGACTTTAACTTCCCAAATATTGAGTGGAAATTCTTTAGATCAAAGAGTTTGGATGGGGTGGTGTTTGTGCAGTGTGTCCAGGAAGCTTTTCTGACGCAGTATGTAGATTGTCCGACCAGAGGAGGGGCAATATTGGATTTAGTACTGGGTAATGAGCCAGGGCAAGTGATAGATTTGTTAGTGGGGGAGCATTTTGGAGATAGTGACCACAATTCTGTGACTTTCACTTTAGTAATGGAGAGGGATAGGTACGTGCAACAGGGCAAGGTTTACAATTGGGGGAAGGGTAAATACGATGTTGTCAGACAAGAATTGAAGTGCATAAGTTGGGAACATAGGCTGGCAGGGAAGGACACAAGTGAAATGTGGAACTTGTTCAAGGAACAGGTGCTACGTGTCCTTGATATGTATGTCCCTGTCAGGCAGGGAAGAGATGGTCGAGTGAGGGAACCATGGTTGACAAGAGAGGTTGAATGTCTTGTTAAGAGGAAAAAGGTGACTTATGTGAGGCTGAGGAAACAAGGTTCAGACAGGGCATTGGAGGGATACAAGATAGCCAGGAGGGAACTGAAGAAAGGGATTAGGAGAGCTAAGAGAGGGCATGAACAATCTTTGGCGGGTAGGATCAAGGAAAACCCCAAGGCCGTTTACACATATGTGAGAAATATGAGAATGACTAGAGCGAGGGTAGGTCCGATCAAGGACAGTAGCGGGAGATTGCGTATTGAGTCTGAAGATATAGGAGAGGTCTTGAAAGAGTACTTTTCTTCTGTATTTACAAATGAGAGGGGCGATATTGTTGGAGAGGACAGTGTGAAACAGATTGGTAAGCTCGAGGAAATACTTGTTAGGAAGGAAGATGTGTTGGGCATTTTGAAAAACTTGATGATAGACAAGTTCCCCGGGCCTGACGGGATATATCCAAGGATTATATGGGAAGCAAGAGATGAAATTGCAGAGCCGTTGGCAATGATCTTTTCGTCCTCACTGTCAACAGGGGTGGTACCAGGGGATTGGAGAGTGGCAAATGTCGTGCCCCTGTTCAAAAAAGGGACTAGGGATAACCCTGGGAATTACAGGCCAGTTAGTCTTACTTCTGTGGGAGGCAAAGTAATGGAAAGGGTACTGAAGGATAGGATTTCTGAGCATCTGGAAAGACACTGCTTGATTAGGGATAGTCAGCACGGATTTGTGAGGGGTAGGTCTTGCCTTACAAATCTTATTGAATTCTTTGAAGAGGTGACCAAGCATGTGGATAAAGGTAAATCAGTGGATGTAGTGTACATGGATTTTAGTAAGGCATTTGATAAAGTTCCCCATGGTAGGCTTATGCAGAAAGTAAGGAGGCATGGGATAGTGGGAAATTTGGCCAGTTGGATAAGGAACTGGCTAACCGATAGAAGTCAGAGAGTGGTGGTGGATGGCAAATATTCAGCCTGGATCCCAGTTACCAGTGGCGTACCGCAGGGATCAGTTCTGGGTCCTCTGCTGTTTGTGATTTTCATTAATGACTTGGATGAGGGAGTTGAAGGGTGGGTCAGTAAATTTGCAGACCTTACGAAGATTGGTGGAGTTGTGGATAGTAAGGAGGGCTGTTGTCGGCTGCAAAGAGACATAGATAGGATGCAGAGCTGCTGAGAAGTGGCAGATGGAGTTTAACCCTGAAAAGTGTGAGGTTGTCCATTTTGGAAGGACAAATATGAATGCGGAATACAGGGTTAACGGTAGAGTTCTTGGCAATGTGGAGGAGCAGAGAGATCTTGGGGTCTATGTTCATACATCTTTGAAAGTTGCCACTCAAGTGGATAGAGCTGTGAAGAAGGCCTATGGTGTGCTCGCGTTCATTAACAGAGGGATTGAATTTAAGAGCCGTGAGGTGATGATGCAGCTGTACAAAACTTTGGTAAGGCCACATTTGGAGTACTGTGTACAGTTCTGGTCGCCTCATTTTAGGAAGGATGTGGAAGCTTTGGAAAAGGTGCAAAGAGGATTTCCCAGGATGTTGCCTGGAATGGAGAGTAGGTCTTACGAGGAAAGGTTGAGGGTGCTAGGCCTTTTCTCATTAGAACGGAGAAGGATGAGGGGCGACTTGATAGAGGTTTATAAGATGATCAGGGGAATAGATAGAGTAGACAGTCAGAGACTTTTTCCCTGTGTGGAACAAACCATTACAAGGGGACATAAATTTAAGGTGAAAGGTGGAAGATATAGGAGGGATATCAGAGGTAGGTTCTTTACCCAGAGAGTAGTGGGGGCATGGAATGCACTGCCTGTGGAAGTAGTTGAGTCGGAAACATTAGGGACCTTCAAGCAGCTATTGGATAGGTACATGGATTACGGTTAAATGATATAGTGTAGATTTATTTGTTCTCAAGGGCAGCACGGTTGCATTGTGGATAGCACAATTGCTTCACAGCTCCAGGGTCCCAGGTTCTATTCCGGCTTGGGTCACTGTCTGTGCGGAGTCTGCACGTCCTCCCCGTGTCTGCGTGGGTTTCCTCCGGGTGCTCCGGTTTCCTCCCACAATCCAAAGATGTGCGGGTTGGGTGAATTGGCCAATGATAAATTGCCCTTAATGTCCAAATCACCCTTGGTGTTGGGTGAAGGTGTTGAGTTTGGGTAGGGTGCTCTTTCCAAGAGCCGGTGCAGACTCAAAGGGCCGAATGGCCTCCTTCTGCACTGTAAATTCAATGATAATCTATGATTAATCTAGGACAAAGATTCGGCACAACATCGTGGGCCGAAGGGCCTGTTATGTGCTGTATTTTCTATGTTCTATGTTCCTAACATCGGTAGTGGGAAAACTTCTTGAATCCGTTCTCAAGGACTTTATAGTGGAACATTTAGAAAGTAGTGGCAGGATCAGTCAGAGTCAGCATGGATTTATGAAGGGGAAATCATGCTTGATAAATCTGTTGGAATTCTTTGAAGATGTAACGACGACAGTTCACAAGTCAATGTGCCAGTCGATGTGGTATATTTGCGCTTTCAGAAGGCGTTTGACAAAACCCGACGTCAGATTATTGTGCTGGATTAAAGCACATGGGATTTTGGAAAGTCTTTGAAGATGGATGGAAAACTGGTTGGCAGAGAGGAAACAAAGAGTCGGAATTAATGGGTTATTTCAAATTGGCAGGTGTGAACTAGTAGTGTGCCACAGGGATTGGTGATTGGACCCCAGCTATTCACAAAATTATTAATGCTTTGGATGAGGGAACAAAATCTAACATCTCAAAGTTTGCAGATGATACCAAGTTAGGTGGGAAGGTGAATTGTGACGAGGATGCAGGGATCCTAGAGCATGATCTGGACAGGTCGGGGGCGTGAGCAAATCAATGAAAGATGCAGTATAATTTGCATAAATGTGAGCTTATTCACTTTGGAAGCAAAAACAGGAAGGCAGATTCCGACCTGAATTGTTGTAAATTGGGAGAGTGCAGTGTGCAGAGGAACCTGGGCGTCCTTGTGCACAAGTTGCATAAGCATGCAGGTGCAGTAGCCGGTAAAGAAGGCAACTGGTGTGTTGGCCTTCGTTGCAAGAGGTTTCGAGTACAGGAACAGGGATCAGTTGTTGGAGTAATATAGGGCCTTGGTGAGGCCACACCTAAAATATTGTGTGAAGTTTTGGCCATTGAATATATTCAAAAGGTGGCTAGATATAGCACTTGGGGCGAATGGGCTCAAAGGTTATGGGGAGAAAGCAGGATTGGGCTAGTGGGTTAGATGATCTGCGATGATCGAGATGAATGGTGGAGCTGGCTCGACGAGCCAGAAGGCCTCCTCCTGCTCCTTTCTTCTGCGCATCTATATAACTATCCATCTGCCAACTCTGAGTCTGCACTTAGACTCAGGGTAGATGTGTGATATCAGGAGAGGCCATCTGGTCACATTAACCGAGCAAAGACCTGCCCCACAACAACGAATAAGGAGATAGAGTCATGGAGAGAATCACAGAGTCACGGGGCACAGAAACAGGCCCTTCGGCCCACCATGTCTCAGCTGACCATTAGATGTCTATGTAATTGTTCCAGTCGGTGCCATCTGCTTTTTTTTGTACACAGTAACCATTTTTACATCACTGACATCTTGAATCATCAATCTTTCCTCCCAGCAGGGACACCAATGTGAATTCAAATTCCGCAGTAATTCTGGAATTCCACTGTTGATGAGTTCGGCTGGAATTCCATCATATCATAGAACATAGAACGATACAGCGCAGTACAGGCCCTTCGGCCCACGATGTTGCACCGACATGGGAAGTCAAAAAACAAAAGCCATCTAACCTACACTATGCCATTATCATCCATATGCTTATCCAATAAACTTTTAAATGCCCTCAATGTTGGCGAGTTCACTACTGTTGCAGGTAGGGCATTCCACGGCCTCACCACTCTTTGCGTAAAGCACCTACCTCTGACCTCTGTCCTATATCTATTACCCCTCAGTTTGAGGCTATGTCCCCTCGTGCTAGCCATTTCCATCCGCGGGAGAAGGCTCTCACTGTCCACCCTATCTAACCCCCTGATCATTTTGTATGCCTCTATTAAGTCTCCTCTTAACCTTCTTCTCTCTAACGAAAACAACCTCAAGTCCATCAGCCATTCCTCATAAGATTTTCCCTCCATACCAGGCAACATCCTGGTAAATCTCCTCTGCACCCGCTCCAAAGCTTCCACGTCCTTCCTATAATGAGGTGACCAGAACTGTACGCAATACTCCAAATGCGGCCGTACCAGAATTTTGTACAGCTGCAACATGACCTCATGACTCCGGAACTCAATCCCTCTACCAATAAAGGCCAACACTCCATAGGCCTTCTGCACAACCCT